>NW_027108239.1:367766-382573 GCF_000696795.3 Halyomorpha halys
ATTAAAAAATGTTCTTTTTAACTTCAATCTTTTTAGAGTTATAATATAATTTGAATAATTAATATTTAAAAAAATACAGAATTAAAAAAAAATGCAACGAACAAATATCCATTGAGTTGAATACATGAAAATACATTTAATTGATGTGATTAAGGTGAAGAGGAGGGATATGTTCTAAAATGGCCAATGATATTTTTATTGTTATATAGTTTTATATATTAATAAAAAAACAGTTAGAGTAAAGTGGTTCTAATGGTTTTTCTCAATCATTTTGATTTATATTTATTAAACTAAACATAAACTCCACTAAAAAACAGACAAAGTGTTGTTGTTTATAACTTATCTAAAATTCATATGCAATTTTCAAACCATTACATATTTATTTTACTTAGTACTTTAGAACAATGGTGGTTTTAGTTTTAAAAAATAAATTATTTATTTAACTTATTTCAGAGTTACAATATTTTTTAACCCGTTTTATAATTGATTGAATGAAATTATTTCCAGGTATTGTCATGGCTTCAAATAGTTTTCTTTTAGAATGTATTCTTTTCGTTAACATCCTGAAATTCAAAAATATGTCAGTTTCCGCTTGACGTTTTATTAATGCCATTAACGACTTTTACATCCACCCTCATCGTTTCCAAGCACCTTCTTCATTCCCTTCCTTATTATACATACTCTGCATGAATTACCGACCTATTATCTTCCACACCTCAGTTAGAAGCTTGGAAGTAATTTTTGAACAACACCTGTATTAGCAGTAACCAAAAATCCCCAATTACCCACAAATCCATCGCTATCCTCAAACAGTTCCTGATATTTCGTGATTCTATGCCCTGTAAAATCAGCCAGAATTTAATTAATTAAATCATTTCGATTTCGGCTCCTTTGGTGACTTGGTGGAGTATATCTGGTAGGCAATATATGAGTCTGAAGTGACTGATGTATTGTTTCATCTTCGGGATCCCAAGGCGATCCAGTTGGTATGCCGAGTCAAAGGAGACTTTGCCCCATTTTCAGATGTCAGTATATCTCAAGTCTATCTCTCCCGATTCTCTTTAGAACTAAATCCTCAATTTGTTTACCCCGTTTTCTTCTATCCCTTCCTTAAGCACTAGATGCCAGCCTGCAAACTTGTATATTTTTTCTCATAGAACGGTATCCTATTAAAATAATAGAATATTTGACAACATAGAAAAAAAAATTGAAATGATGTTAAAATAAAAGGAAGGTTCGGGTGTGCTCAAAGAAAACTCAAATAGTGATTAAACTATTTATATTGAGGCAACGTTGCTGGGCTTTATCAGGGCTAAAAAAAAAAAATACAAATTGTTGATTGATGTAAACATAAATGAACAAACTAAATAAATAATTAAAAAGATGTACAATGAAAGGTAAAAATTAAATAAGAATAATCAAATGGTTTTAGACAATTAATGAAAACGGAAATAATAACAAATAAAAAAAAAAAAAAGAAATATAAAATACAGTACCAACTAAAAGATGGAAAAAGGGGGATAAGAATAAAATCAAGAATAAACAATTTATATATTTATAAGATTTTATTCTTCCCTTTTTCAATATTTTAGTTGGTACTATATTTTATATTTCTTCTTTTTTTTTTATCTGTTATTATTTCCGTTTTCATTAAACCATTTTATTATTCTTATTTTTACTTTTCACTGTACATCTTTTTAATTTTTCATTTACTTTACTCATTTAATTTTACATCATTTAAGTGTTAGTATTTTTTTTAGCCCTGATGAATTTTGTAGTTTTAAAAACTAATATTTTTAATTTATGTACCAACAGAACGAAAACGCTAGCCGACATAATGGTTTAAATTGTGACTTCATTTAAACATAAACAGACAACACTGATTTTATGATTCACATTTTTAGCTTATTTTAAAGTATTTATTTTGCCGTTAAAAGATTTTTTCATGATTTAAAAAAACAAAACAAAAATAACGGTGGAATACAGTTTCGTGGAAGCAGAAAGTACACATTTGCCTAGAATTAATTAAGTATTTTGTCTTTCGAAATATATATAACCTCTAATAAACTTATTATACTTACATAGAAGTGATCACAAAAATATAATGTATTATTTAGATTATATAATAATTTCGGATCCCTTTTTTAACCAAAAGTTACTAATTTCGACATCTTTTGGCATTTGGATAAACAATTTTTGTGGAGACTTTATAGTATTATTTTTGCAATTTGGTACTGGACTAGAACGATAAGGAATATAACTCATAATAGAAATCGCTTAAATAACAAGCAAAACAAAAAAAAACAAAAACGAAATAAATTAAAATAACATTGGCACTGACTAGATGAGCCTAGCATAAGACATCATACCAAAACAATAATGGTGGTTTTTTGGCGCGGTGAAAAAAAAAATAATGCGTAGTTTGAGACTAAATAGCGATTTAAAAAAAAATAAATAAAAAATCAGGGGGATTATCATTATCAAATAAGCTATATAAGACACTTTCCAAAACACCGTATTTTTTATGGTTAGTGTTACCTCGGTTCATTATTTCTTACCCATTCTCATTCGCAAAACCTCATTTGACTATCAATTATTTCTCCACCTTTTAACCATTAATCTTTCGAATTCCAACAAATCCCATCAAATCACCTTTACCCTTCGTCGTAAACCTTCTGACTGCCCTACAGTTTCATTTAATGATGTTACTCTTACCCCTGTCGAATAGATCCGCTACCTTGGACTACATTTGGACAAGCAATTAATCTGGAATTCTCACACTAAACTGAAAAGACTGGAAACTGCACGTCGATTTCGACTATTACAGCACTTACTATACAAATGGTCTAAACTTCCAACACATTACAAAAGATTGATCTACATGACTGTAATAAGGCCAATCTGGACATATGGAGTTGAGTTTTGAGGCTCCACTAAACCTTCGAATTCCTCTCGTATTCAATCCTTACAATCCAAAATCCTTCGTAAAATCCTCCATGCTCCTTACTTTGTCACAAATAAAATCATACATAAAGACCTTAATGTTCCCTATGTAACCGATCTAGCCCGAACCAGATATCACTCCTTCCATTATAAACTCTTTAACCACTCAAACCTCCTAGTTTCTAATCTTGCATCCTCTTCCATTCCTGACAATCCTCCGAGGCGCCTGAAAAGAAGATGGCCACGAGACCAGCTAATGTAAAATGTCATTAGAGTGCTTACCAATGGGTAGTTTCTCTACACGCCTGTAACACTCCAATTTAACTTAGATCAGATTTACTAAATGTATTATAATGTACAGTTGTAAATAGCAATAAATAAATATTAAAAAAAAAATCTTTGGAATATATGTAACAGTTAAGCTACGTGTTGAGCCACAAACATTCTCAGAAGCTGTGCTGATTCGAATCCGGCTTGGGTGGCTCTTTTATTTAATGGCGGACCCTGAGAATAAATATCGATTTTTCCATTCAGGCTATTATCAAAACTCAAAATAAAAAATATTTCTACGTGTAGGTATTTTTTATTTTTTTAATTGTCATTAATGTTAATGTTTGTTTGAGCAAACAAGTAAATAAACCTAACTATAAAATTATATTGTCTTTTGTTTCATATTTTATTATATTCTTTATTATCTAATTGGCCCGGTGGGTTTCATTATATTCATAATTTTACTATTTTATATCATCATATGCCAGAAAAATGTCATTTAAATTGTACATAATTATTATTCTAAGGGAACTAGATTTCTCAGAATAAAATCTACTTTTCAGTTTTTTTAATTTTTATTATAATCCTAGCTAACCCGGCAATGCTTCCCTATTGCTATATTCGAGTATGTACTATATGTGAATAGAATGAACTCAATTCACAGTTTAATATCAATTTAGAGTACTACCAATCGGTAGTTTCTCTACACGCCTGTGACACTCCATTTTAACTAAGATCATATTTACTGAATGTATTATATAATATACATTTGTAAATTTCAATAAAGATATTAAAAAAAAAAATATCTATTTAGTAGAAATAAAACATTTACGTACATATAATTTTTATGTCTTGGCAACATATTCTATAACAATTTTTTAAAATAAATTAGCAAAACATTCAGCATGCAATTATCGTTGTTAATAATCAACCGATTTGAATGATTTATTTTTTGTATGTGTTAAAATCTCAAATCTTAAGTTAAGATTATTCCAGGATCTTAGATTGGTATGGAACAAACATTTCCATTTATATAGATCGGTAATTTCGAAAATTCGCTATATCTTTGCTAATGCTTGTCTGATTTTTCTATGTCTTAGGTAATCCAATTACCTATCATATTTATTATATGAAAAATATGTTTTGTGAAAAAACACCAGGTAAATCGGTTAAGAAGTTTAAAATGTTAGATAGATAACGAACTAACAATTCATTTTTATTTAAGACAGGAAACTGCATGTCGTTTCCGACTATTACAACACTTACTAGACAAACAGTCTAAACTTCCAATCCATTACATAACACTGATCTACACCGCTATAATAAGGCCTATCTGGATATAAGGAGTAAGGAGTTGAGCTCTGGGGCTCCACTAAACCTTCGAATTCCTCTCATATCATCTACTTTGTCTCAAATAAAATCATACATAAAGACCTTAATGTTCCATATGTAACCGATCTCACCTGAACCAGATATCATTCTTTCCATTATAAACTCCCTAACCACCCAAACCCACTAGTTTCTGACCTTGCTTCCTCCTCCATTCCTGACAATCATTTGAGACGCCTGAAAAGAAGATGGCTACGAGATCTTCTAATGTAATAACGTTATTAGAGTGCTACCAATGGGTAGTTTCTCTACAGGCCTGTATCACTCCATTATAAACTTTTGTCAAATTTACTGAATGTATTATAATGTACAGTTGTAAATTTCAATAAAGATATAAAAAATATATATATTTATGTAGACTTAGTATATTTTAAAATGCATGCAAGCTTTGCTTGCTCGCAGAAATGAAGTCAGCACATTTGGAAACTTGTCTGGTATTAGAAATGATTTCATTCAAGAGGAGACTATCTGGATTAAAAAAAAATATCGGGTTGCGCAAGCAAGGATGGCCAAAGTGCCGCTTCTTTTAGCGTAATTCGTAATTTAAAAAAAAAATTAATTTGGTATAGTTCCTGGTTGGATAATTCTCCTTTTTCATTTATTAATCCTGGACCTTGTAGAATAGGGGCTCGGTGGGGCTCAGTGTAGAAAATTATTTATGCAAAGATTGTCAAGGTATAGGGTATAGGCGTCAGAGGTTTGATAGGATTCACTATACCCTATCATTATTACCGGAGTATTGTCATTTCGGCGGTTAGTCCCTGTCGGATGATGGATCCGGTGACACGTAGGATGGTAGGAGATGAGGGGGAGGAGATAGGATATATTCTAATTGTGAGATCTCGGCTGGGGGAGGTGAGCTATGCCGGGACAAAAAGCGGGCAGGGACCGGTCCTCGGCGCCAGCCGTCCAGCCTCTCGCACGCCCCCCCGCTCCCTCACAATCCCTCGCCGTCCTTTCGCTTTTTCTGGAAAAGTGCACTTTTCTTCTTCAGATGGAGGCTCCCATTAACGCTCTCTTCTTCAGGAGGAGGGTAAACCCGTATGCAGATTAAAGGAGAGTAACCTATGTTTTATTTAAACTTTTTTTAGCGTTTGTAATACCTTTTTGTTATATAAAGTCCGTTCTTGCAGGTTCTGTTGAATGCATGGTTTAAACCTACATGATTTGACTAGCTAGTGCCCACTATTTTGTAAACACAAAAAGGATAAGATGGTAATATGGAACCCCATTATTTCATTTATAAAATATAAATATTTGTATATAATTTAATTTCTTGTTTGAGTCAAGTACCTAGGATCAAAACTAGGGAGGGGGGAGCCAATCATGGCCGTTCGGATTGTTACATTTTAGCCAGATTTGGACAAAATTGTAATTACAATTACAAGTTACAAGTCATAACTATATATTTTTTTTCTTTTTCGACCAAGACTCCCATTATTGGAGTCCTATACTGGCTAACCATGGTTGGGGGTCAAAGTTCTTCATTTTGTGGGACCGCCACTCAATGAAAAAAGTCAACGTCCCAGGCCGGAATCGAACCGGCACAGCCAATAGACATCAAATTGGTAAGACTGTATCTTAACCACTGAGCTACGGTCGGTCCTCATAACTACATTAGTTGAAATTTAATTAAAACTACAACTGCTAATGTAATTAGTCATTGATAATGGAGAACTACATTTTTCAACTAAAGTAATTGTATTTTTTTTTATTATTTTATACCAGTTCGGCCTGGTGGGCCTTGCATGGTTGATATAACCGTTATATTATATATATATTTTTTAACAGTTGACTATGGGGAGGGTATAGTCTCGTACAAAAGACACCCTTAACTATATACAATGTTCTTATTAAAAGAAAAAAAAAAGAAAATAAATAAATAAGAATAATGCTTCTTAATAAAAGAGGAAAGTAAAATTAATAACAAAAAATAATGATATTGGTACATTTAAATAAAACAAACAATTGCCGTCTAATAGTAAAAAAGAAACAAGTTAATTTGAAAAGGGGGTGAGAGAAGAAAAGAGAAAAAAGAAAATAATCATTAAATAAAATAAATAATAATAAGTAAAATAGAGGTAGTGTGACTATGAATTAATTTTATATTTATTAAAGTTTATAACAGAATGTCCTGCAGCAGTTTGGGCTTCAGTCTTCGGGTTGTGGCTGGGTTTCCCAGGTTGTAGATCACTGCTCCATTAACTGTCGGCAACTGGGAGTGGAACTTCATGAACCGTTTTTTGATGAATTTTTTGAATCTTCTATTGACTCCATCTGTAATTCACGATGCAATTGGCTATTTCTCATGAACCAAGGAGCATTAACTGCGATTCTTAGGACTTTATTTTGAAAAGATTATAGTTTTTTTCCTTTTCGTAAAGGATGCCGCTTCCCAGACTTCACAGCAGTACTTTAGCAGTGGCCTGAGAATTGTTTTAAATATAAGAACAGTCGTTTCTAATTTTAGTTTGGAATTTCTGTTTAGGATAGGATACAGCATTGCTAACCTTGCATAAGTTTGATGTTGATATGGTGATTCCAGGTAAGGTGGCGATCTAGGTGAATTCCCAAGTACCTTACTGTTTCACTGGCAGGGTTCCATTTCACATTTTTACCTTTGAGGATTAGATTCGGTGGTTCTGGTGGGCGTCGAAGAGTAAAAACGTTTGAGTTACATTAAAGTAATTGTAATTGCAATTTCACAACTGCAGTTAGTAGTTGATAAAATCAGATAACTGTAGTTGCATTTACATAACTAGTATTTATTAGTTGAAAAAGTAGTTAATTACGAAAGTGTTAAATTACTGCCCAATTCTGATTTAAGCGCTGAAGAGGCTAATAGAAAATTATGTATAATTATAGCAGTGCTTTATTAGTGGATATAATTATTTGCTTGGAAAAATAAGTAATTTTTATTGAATTAATAAATTTGTTTTTTACTTATAGAGGGGGGGGGGGGCAGCCGCCCTGCTTCTCGCTGGGTACGCCTTCGTTTGTTTATCAATTATATTAAAAGATATCACTGTGGTCTCAACACATTTATTTTCATACAGCTCCTCAGATAAGATAAGAAATATATAGTTAAATTTGGTAGATTTTCTAAGTACTAAAATGAAATAAAAAATAATGAGAATATGCCAAACAAATTAATCAAATTTTATAAAATTAAAATAATGTATAAAAATAGGTAATTAAAAAAAAATATGATGAAATTTAATCGATTGGTGTATGATGTTTTCTCAATGTAATTATGTTTTATAGGTTGGTAGACTAAAATATATTTTGACAAAGTGAGAGTAGCCTGTTACGTTTGTATGACATTGTTAGCTGTGATATCTAAAAAATCTTTTTTAATAATTAGATTTTAATTGAAATTGTTAATCAATAGATATCCTTGACAAAGGCTGAAACGTAGGCCTTATTCGAAAATAAATACGTTGAGACTATATGGATATCTTTCATTATATATATAAATATTTGATAGATGTACATTGCCAAATTAACTATGGAAGTATATTAAAAGTAATTTTTCAGTTTTTGGGTGCCAAATGAACATAATGTTTTTTTGTAATTACCAATTTATGGAATATTGCGATGTTGCAAAATTTTTAATTCGAGTCTTTGACGGAAATACACGTTTTGAGGTCCTCTGAGTCCAAATAATCAACTTTTGTAAAATTGTGTGTGTGTTAGTGTGAACAGCCAAGCTTAAAAACAAAATTTCATACGTAACTGAAATTACATATTTATCGAATTTGTATGCCTGGGATCTAACTGCCAATTTTTCGTTAAAATCGATTTAAAATTAAGAGAATCGATTTTTTACTTCTTTGGATTTGTTCAAAAACGGCTTTGACGATTTTAATTAAACTTGGCGAATCAATGAACAAGTAAGTAATCTTCGTTCCCAGATAACTCTTATCCACGTTGAGATTGTCTAATAGGTCGTAAACGACGAATTTTTTTAAGATCTTCCCCTAAAGTACCTTTAATTTTGCTTATTTGAAATAAATAACCAGTTCCCATTGTCAGCAATAATAAGCTGTGGATGAATAAAAAAATTTAATGAATAACTAAAGGAGTAAACAGGAAAAGGAAATGGAATCGGAAAAATCCAAGACCAACCAATCTTTTCCGACTGCATTTACGAAGCCCTAAATCGTTATCTTATGGTGAACTGTTGTATTCTTGGTATGAACAAAGGTGATATTCGTTATTTTGACTTAAAGAAACCCTAAAATGCGAATTTTTATAGTAAGTGAAAATTGTGATGGTGTGATCTTATTTTTATTTATTTATTTTTTGCAAAATAGATTTTTATTATTATAACAAATTGATTTTCTTTAAACAATTGGTAATGTTTAAAGGTTTCAGTATCGTGAAACGACCCGCCTATTTACAATGTTATAAGTATTGAATAATTTTGAATAATAAAAATAAATTTAAAAAAATAATAATAATCCTGTGATTGATTAATAAAAGAAAGAAATGAACAATAAAACAAAACAAATAGTCTAATGAGAATACGTCTTTATTATGTAAAAAAAAAATCAGAGTTGGATTTCTCGTGAGGGTAATTTAGAACCCTTCCTCCTAAATAAGAAAAAAAATTCTTTAAACTGAGAATTATTGATGAAACACAAAGAATTAAATAATTATTTTCATGTATTCCCTTACTTTTTTTTTTAATCGGAAAAACAGTTTTTATTCACTAGTGATACACCAATTTCAATGTACTATGCTTTGAATTTATATATTTTGTTCAATATTCTGAAACGAATTAAGTAATTCTTGAAACTTTTCAAGTAATGCATTTCTCAATAAATATGAATATTTTAATCAATGTCATCAAACACATTTTGGAAGAGGGGAACAATATTACTAACATTGTCATTAAAGAATGCTGTTATTACGGGTCTGAATGAGAATAAAAAAATAATTCTATGGAAACAATAAAGGACTAGTTCTTCACAATCACTATATATTTATGAAGAATCCAGATCATTCTTTGGCTTTTCTTCATTAAATAAGCCCTGTAAAGAGGGGCAAAACGTTAGCTCATATTAAATAGTTTATTTTCTATTTATTTTTGTTTTTTTTATTTATTTATTGTTATTTTTATTTGATACCAAATCGGCTTGGTGGGCCTTACATGATAAAACATTTGCATTTTTTCTTAACATTTAATTATGGGGGGGGGGGGTTATAGTCTCTTACAAATTACACTCCTAACTAGTTACAACGTTATAATTAAAATAAATTGATTGAAATAATAATTCTTAAGAAGAGAGAAAAGTAAAGTTAATAACAAATATAACAACATTCCTGGGCTTAACAAAACAAACAATTGTCCTCTAATGGTGGAAAAAAACAACGAGTTAATTTTAAAAAAGGACCAATAGAAAATAAATAAAATAGAAGTTATGTCAATAGTAGAATTGATAACTACAGAATTTATAACGGGATGTCCTGCAGTAGTCTGGGCTCCAGTCTTCGGGTTGTGGTTGGGTTTCCCAAGTTGTAGGTCATTGCTCCTTGAACAGTTGTCAACTGGGAGTGGATCTTCATGAATTGCTTTTCGTTTCCTCTTGTTCATTATTAAATTTTGTTTACATAGTATATATTTATTCATCAATTATTTCTAGCAATGAGAGATGTATAATTATTTCAACACTACTAGATTGAAGGTTCGTTAGAGGAATCTTAAAAATTCGGCATTTAAGCCCTATAAAATTATTGCATCGAGGACAGGATAGCTCATACTAAAAGCCATTTAATTGTACATACAACATTTCACATATTGACTTATTGTATTTATTATTTTGTAAAGTTGTAAATTACATTAAATAAATAAATAAGAAAAAAAATTGTACATACATTATAATGGGTTCAATCCAAATCGCATCGTTCTTGAAAAATATTGTAAATGTGTCTGAAATCGATGATCTAAGGTTGCATGCTCAATAATTGTATTGTAACGTAAAAATTTGCTGCTACTTTCCAAATAAGTAATGACATTACGGCCCATCTTATAATATAACTTTTAGTTTTTGAGATTGGCTTGACCGACACACAGACTATTTTGTGAGACTTAGTTATGTGAACTCGGGGACCTTAAGTTATTTTTATTTTTTCATTAATATATAATGTACAATATTAACCATATTGTTTTGGGATACCCACTTATACAATAGAATATTCTTTACTACTTACCACATTTTGGTAAAACAAATCAAAGGGATAAACAATAAAAAAAGCCAAAACAATATTGAATTAAAATGAAATACGTAACATTGAATAAATGAAAAATTACACATTATTGAGTAACATAAACTACATATCATTGATTTATATTAACGTTAATAAATATTTGGAACTTTTCTGTTTGTTATTATGGGTCTTATTACTGCTTGGTATAGTATCAATTTATTTCTACTGGATATTTTTTATTAATATTTATTTTATATAAAATTTTCCTTGCGTTTTCCAATTTCGAATTGATGTGGTATTAAAATAATAATTTGTTGTCTAAATTGACTCCTAAGTGTTTTGGCAAAAGGGACAAGAGTATTATTTAAATCTGTGATCGATGGATGTATATGTCGTTTCGTGAAAATGATGGCTTCTGTTTTATCAATATTTAAAACTAATCCCCATTTTTGAAAGTATTTATATGTTTAATTTTAAAGCATCTTTTAGTCTATTAACGAATGTGTCAATACGGTATGAACATCTTAAGACATATGTTTGTTGAAAACACTACTGGAATGTGGAATTTTTCTCGATCACAATTCTTTAATTAGTGTATATTTTCTATAATCGTAAGCGAAATTAAAAACTTAAAAATAAAAGTTTAAAACGACTTTTTATCTTTCTCCAGTACATCCCATTTAGTGGTTAAAACCCTTGAACATTATCTACGACGTTGTTGTATCTTCAAGGGCGTATTCAGGATCAAAACTAGGGGGCAAGCCATTGTCAATCAGGTTGTGACATTTCAGCACGGAAGAAAATGAAACCAAAATTTTAAGAAAATTATATATAATTGTCCCAGTGCCTTATTAGTCATTACAACTAGTAATTACTTATTAAAAAAAATATTTTTTATTAAGTTAATATTTTTCACTTCCTGCCCCCCCCGCTGGGTGGGACCATGTGAATCTTGGTAAATTGCAGAGGTGCAATAATCAAATTAACGCGATGATAGCAGGGATGTTGGTAAGAATATTTTATGCTAATGTAATTGGCCTGCCTTCCAGATCTATGAAGGTAATAAGGATTGCATTGGAGTGGTTGTGGTGCCATGCTCTGGAACAATATTACGTCATCTACTGGGATCGTCAAGGGATAATTAATATACTCCTCCAGCTAACAAGATCAAATTGAATACCCGACCGCGGCTGTCCGTTTCAATGTTCTAGTTTTACGTCTGCTAACCAGTTCTTTATCCGTTAGTTTTTTTTCTTTTGCCCATCGACTTCAGGTAGTGAACGCTAAGTGTTTGGTAGCCCCCGGCAATGCTCTCCATTCTAAAATCTATTTATCTCCTGTTAAATCTGTGTAGGAGGCCTGCTTGAGACTGATTAATAGCTAGCATCGGACGTTGTACCTGATGTCTTCGTTGGACCGGCAAAAAAAGCCAACGTTTTTCCGGTCCACCGGCAGCGTGCCAGGCTAGTTAACATATGTCCCGGCACAACTGTTCCTAGGCAACCTCCTTACAGATGGATCACTCCGACTTGAGTTTAATTGGTCGATAACCTTTGCTCAGCCATTGTGCCGGGGGTTAATGTATTCGAGCTCGGTGGTCCCAGCTGATAAACTCGTAATATATTATCATTTTTTAATTATAGCGACTACTTATAATTTTCCGAATAGGGAACCTATCATTACGGAACCGTTGGCTTCGAAATTTCACCGGCTGTTACACAAATTGGATTATATAAAAGAGTATGGCCAACAGAGCCGGAACGAAGCAGAATCGGGTCAATTTCTAATAATTGAACTTTCAGTCATGAAATTCACGACTGACATTGTTACAGGGTTCCAACTCCTTTGGAGAGAGAAAAAGAAAGAGATAACTTCTGATTGAAAAAATAATACAATCTGCCGCACTTATGAGAAATAGATATTAGGGTTATATGTAGTCATTATTATCATATATGCATAAGAAAAAAATATAATAAAAATTAAATAAAAATATAAAAATAATAATGGTAATATCAAAAATAAAAATAAATAAATAGATAAATTAAGTATGAACGAAAGAAGTAAAATGCCAATGTAAAAAAACTATTTTTAAGTGAAATAAATTATTTTGAACACATTCATACTTTTATAAAATATTTACATTTTGCTTAGAAAATTCAGAACCAAGCTTTGCCGTTATGTATAGCAAAGCACGACTCCAGGAGATCTCAGTACTCCTTTCCCTATCGCGCCATTGACATTGAAAATCAGTGGGGGATGAATAACGGCACGTGAGCCACATACACTCAAGACCACTTAGAATTAAATAACCTGAGTAGGATGGTTAGATAATTTAATTATAAAATATCATTCTGGATGTAAATATACATATTTATACCCTGAACAATCAACAATTAAGAGGACAAAACGAAAGGGAAAAAAAGACGTACAATGAAAAAAACAGAAAAAGGCAACACATCAAAAAGAAAGACCAGCGGTTAATTATTAGACTGTTAATTTTATTAAAATTAATTCAAGACAAATTGTTTTTTAATAATGTTAATTATGCTGTGTTCGGAGAAAACCAAAGCAGTTGGGCAGCACAAAATTTTTAATAAAGTGTTTTTTTCCCTAGAATAGATGAAAGAAAGATAAAGTCTTAACCACCACAAAATAAAGATGGTGGAATTCGACGAAGTATTGCTTCGCCTTCTTCTAGATTGTTCTGGCTTTCTGATTGACGTTGTAAATTTTAGCAGCTCCTTTTTTGTATTTAGAAAATAAAATTTTTTTATGTCATATTTCTGATTGTTACAATTATTTCAACCAAACGCTATTAACAATTTTAGAAATTGAAATTGAACAGTGATGATGTGGAATTTAATCACTACTAAGTAAAAACACAATAATAATTTGTAAACAAAATGGTTAGGAAGAGGGGAATGGGTGGTTGCATATGAGATACCTTTACACCCCCCTCCCCTAAATTAAAGTAAAATTTAAATTAAACCAAACGTACTATATATGCCATACTGTATATGGGTGAAAATATTTTTCTATGCACATTTCTGGCCTTTGGGCTTTAATAAAAGGTGCCAAAACGAAATTGGGCCTATTCCAAAGTTGCTGTCCCAAGGACATTTCCAAACAAGCCAATTCGAAAATAATGTCTTGATATGTAAGTAACGTTTTGGAGAGTGTTATAACATTCTTGTAATTTTACGTTATTTAAGCCAATTCGAGGGTCTAGCCCTAGTAGAAAAACAAAATAGACATTAATGTGACAGTAGATTCACTACTGTCAGGAAGGAAAATCACATAAAGTTTATATATAGGTAGTTGCTGCGACAGTTGTCAGGTGTAAGGTACTGTCATGACAACAAGATTGAAACGCTTTATTAACCAGAAGCAGTGCTGCAAAAATAAAATCTTTTTTATTAATTTAAAAAAAAAAATTAATTGAAAGGGTAATTTTTATTTATCAGCTGTTCAATAATCTTTTTAAATAATAATTCTTTCATATGTAGTTACCCATTTAATTTAAAAAATATAATTATATAGTAACTGTTATTTTTAAATTTATTAAAAATATTAATACAGTGTGACAGTTTCCGTCACTGCTACGAACTTTACCATTGTCTCCCGGATGAAAATAACTTTGTAGAATCGTTATTTCCTTTAATAATTAATTTGATTATTTTAAATAACTCCAACAAGCGCCATATCGGTTTGTTATTAATTTTACATCGATTTCGATACCGGATAGTACTTAAAACAATTAAAATTTAATTTAATTTTTTTTTTTTTTTAATAAAACTGTTGTTCACGTTTTAGCTGTCTTCAATAGGTTAATAAGCCGAAATGTTTAGGCAACATGGTAAAAAATGGTGCAAAAAAAAGAGGGATAATGAAAAATTTTCAAGTCTATAGAAATGAAAAAAATGAATCTTCATGACAGAAATATCTATGGATTTGGACTCGATTTTTTACAAGTAAAAAAAAAAAAAAAAAAA
>NW_027108239.1:387908-390050 GCF_000696795.3 Halyomorpha halys
CATTGTGTGTTAAAGTTATTTAGTTCAATAATTCTTCTGAAGTCCTAAAATGAATTCATTTCTACAAAAATGATATAAGGATAAAAATTTATTTTATTAATTTTTATGCACTAATAATTTGTATTTTTTTCTCTGTTCAACTGTATTGATACGTATGTACGTATGTACAGATTATGATATTTTATGGCACATTTTTACTCTTTAAACAAACTTAAAAAAAAAAATTTATAATATTCGCATAGTTATAGAAATTATTAAACTAAATTAAAAATATTTTTAAAAATTGTAATTTTTCCATTCTAATTAATTTTGCCATAATAATTTATTTTATTACTTTATTTTTTTAATCTTACAATAAACGCATTAATTCATTTTATTTATTACATTTTTTTGGCTACTTCGATCACAAGGAACTAATATTTGTTATACGATGTCATAAACATATAAAGTACCTAATATACCTAAATTGAAACACGAACAGTGAAACGTGACCTGGAATTAACTACAACGGTTGGCAAACCTAAGGCTCTTCCAAACAAATCTCTAACAGAAATTGTCTCATCCCATTAAAAAAATTGGTCCATTAGCGAAATTATGAGAGGGGAAGTTAACGGTTAATGATGGTAACTGTTATTCCTTAAATGGGTTAGATGCTAAGTAAGGGGTGGCCTGTGTCCGTTGCAGTTTGGAATGTGATCAAAAGATTATAATCATGCAATTATATGACAAATTATACAATAATATAATGTATAATTTTATTTAATAGCATCCGAATATGGTTGTCATATGCGTTTCGGTCTGAAACTAAATGTATCCAACCTCCCACGTATATCAAGATGGTTTTCTTCCATTAACGTGTAAATTTAAATGTAAAAATTCAAAGACTACTTCAGGTAAATATATTTTTTTAAAATAACAGAAATCTCGGTAATGCTGATTTTTCTGTTTGCGACGAAAATCAAAGGAATCAGAATCATTTTCCACCTGTTTCAAGTTGCAAGATTGGTTTAAATTGCCCATTAAAAAATAACTGGCTTAAAAAAATAACTTGTATATATTTCAATATTTACATAAATGATATCTAAAAAGTAACTGCGTCGATAAATGTTTGTAATGTTTCCCTATTCATCACTGTCATAAAAATTATCAGCTAGTAAATTGAACAATCTCTAAAAAATCGAAAAATTCTTCAAAGGTCCATGTAGCTCATATAGGTGGCCCTAAAATCTATATTCATCTGTTTCATCAACAAAGGCGATCAAAACATGTTCATGTTATATCAACATAATATATGTCAGGCTGCAAAGGACGTCAGTGGGAGTATAGGACCAACCAAAAAAACATAACATTTATAATTTGAGAAATAAATTCTTACTACTTTAAGACTTATATTACTTTAACTCTAATGACATTAGAGTGTTCTTATTAATAGTGGATAAAACATTTTTTTAAATCAATATTAATTGTTATTGCTGTAATGACATTGTGCAGTGAGTAGCTCATTTGTAAGGCAATGGACTACTAACCCCTAGGACCAAGGTTCGAATCCGGCCGTGGCAGATAATTATTATCTGTTACCTGTTGAGTCAGCCCTGTGGGTTCGGGAGCCCTCCCAGGACCACCCAGCTTCATAAAAACTTTAATTAGGTAAAAATCTTACGGTCGAGCGTGATTCTGACCAAATCACCTCCTTGCAAAAAAAACAATACATTCTTCTAGTAACAATACTTTCGTATAAAATACTGCAAACCCTGACCCTCCACGGTTTTTTGCGGTACATTTTTAATTTATTTTTATTAAGGCCAGTACTAAATGCCAATTATTATAATTAACAATTCATATTAATTGAAACACTAGCATGTACGAAAAATAAAGAAAACCTCCACCACACCAAAAAATCACAAGATTTTTTTTTACATTTACAAAATGATTTTCATATTTATTAATACGGTCTAAACTTCCAACTCATTACAAAAGACTGATCTACATGACAATAATAAGGCCCACCTGGACATACGGAGTTGAGCTTTGGGGCTCCACTAAACTTTCGAATTCCTCTCGTATCCAATCTTTACAATCCAAAATCCTTCGTAAAATCCTCAATGCTCCTTATTTTGTTACTAATAAAACCATCCATAATGA
>NW_027108239.1:391680-394486 GCF_000696795.3 Halyomorpha halys
AGGTGTATTTCGTTTCCTACTGAAGTGGAGGCATTTTGTCTTATCTATGGAAAATTGAATATTGACCGTATATGACCAGTTATTTATTCTGTTTATTGCGTCTTGTAGTTTCAGTTGAATATCTTGAATACTGCCTGATCGATAAAAGATTGCCAGATCGTCGGCGAACAAAAGTGGCTTAACTCCCCTAGGTAAATTGAGTCCTAATTCATTTACCTAAATGTTCTTTATGTAACCGATCTAGCCCGAACCCGATATTATTGCTTCCATAATAAACTCCCTAACCACCCAAACCCACTAGTTTCTAACCTTGCTTCCTATTCCATTCCTGGCAATCCTCCAAGGCGCCTGAAAAGAAGATGGCCTCGTGACCTTATATTGTAAACTGTTTTTAGAGTTCTACTACTGGGTGGTTTCTCTACATCCTGTTTCATATCATTATGTCATTAAGATCAAATTTACTTGTTGTATTTTTTATACAGTTGTAAATATCAATAAATAAATTTAAAAAAAAAATTATTAATATCTGGCATCCTAGCCAATGCTGACACCATCCTTGCCACGTATGCCGATGACACATGTTACTTCTATCGAACATATCTGCTACCTTGGACTACATCTGGACCAACGACTAACTTGGGATCCTCCCTCACACAAGACTGAAAAGACAGAAAACTGCACGTCGCGCAGGGCATCGTTCAATGGACAAAAATAAAATATCAAAATATTTTTTTTCTAGTTATTTACTATTGGTATTTTTAAACTAATCCTTAGACTACTGATGTATACATATATTAAACTGTTTACATTTTCCTATGAGGCCAAATAAAGGTTAAACTCTAGGAATAAATTATTTTTGAGGTAATAACATCAGTATCAGTATCAGTTACAATTTGTTTCACTTCCCGTGTACTTCTCTTCTTTATGGAAAAAAAAACCCTATAGTCATGGGATCTAAGAGCCAGGGTATGTTTAATACATCTAATACTGTAAAAAAAAGGGGAAAGTTTAATAAATAAAATCTTAATTCGAACAAATATCACAAAAATTTTAATTTTTCCTAATTTTAAAATGACGTTTCTCAAAAAAGCTAAAACCGTTGGTGAGATTTAGGTGTAGAATTATTTATTTGACTGTTCTGAACCAAGTTTTAAAAAAAAGTTTGCATATACTTGCAAGTTTTTTTTATTTTAATATTTTTTTCAGAAAATATGATAACAAACGCCGATGTTTTCAACATTTGGCGTTCCACCCCTACCGAGGAAGAAAGAAGTAATAATGAAATTTTCAATAGAATATTTCAACTTAGAAAATAAATCTGACGAGGTTCATGCCCTTATCAAAAAGTTTTGCGAGCTTTAGTGAGTGGCAACTAAAAACAAATGGGACAGCTGCCACCGAATTTTGAAACAATTTACTTCCATAACATAAAAATTGGTTCGATTTACCTTTCTTATTGCCAGATTATATTGAGGAAAAATTAGAAAACAAAATATTCTCTGTTGAAATTCCGCCACATTAAATTCTTTTATGTTCTGAAAAAAAAAAACTATGGACACGATATTTCGAAAAAATAGACAGTAACATACTCGTAAATTATTGAGGACAAATAATTGTGTTGATCTAATGAGGAATTTCCTTATCATGTCTGATCCCTTCATTGCTTCACAGAGAAGTATATCAAGAAAACATAAAAAGTTGATAAAAATATTGAAGGTTTATTTAACGTCTCAAACACTTCGAATGAAAGTTTATATGATTTTATTTCAAATTTAGAATTAGATATGTCAGATTCAGACTCTGATGATTTGTTGTAATTTTGTATTAATATAATTATTATTGTTTTTATTTAAAAGCTTTTTTTTTACCCCAATATCTACTTATTCTGAACCCTAATATTATGTTTAAATCTTTTGCCGTAATTTGCATAACTTATTAGGTATAATTTGTTTTATTGACAGAAAAAAAAAAAATATTTATCTTGAGAAACTAACTAGCTGTGAGTCCCTTCGTTGATGGGTTATTATTAAACACCAGTCCAGTCACCCTCCTCATCCATTTGGGTATGATGGTGATCTTAAAGAAGTTTCATGCAATAATTCATTAGCTACAGATTTTTGTCTAATTATGGTTTAACTATCTTATTATGTACACTGTATTTCAATTAAGAAGCATTTAATTTATTTATTAAAAAGGTATTTCAGATACAAAATATTGGAAGTATTTTTTATTAAAAAACATAATATTTACTCCTCTAGATGTGTTTTTTTTATATTTATAATTCCTCTCCCCCCCCAAAAAAAATACATTTTTGTTTAATATTTATAAATGTTTATATATATATTTTTTAATGAAAATACTCTGGCAAATAATATATTTTATATCTTATTTCTTGAAATTTAAAATTTAAAAAAATATATTTTTAGAATATTTCATTTGAACGTCCCAAGTCTATTGTCTGCTACAGGTCAAAATATTTTTTTTAATTAGATGAAAAATGAAATTAAAAAATAGTGAATTATTAGTGTTTATTATGTATTTATTTTCCAAATTAAATTACTATTACCATGCTTCATCAGATATCTCTTATCTTTGTTTATGGATAAAATTTGTAAAAACGAAGGAAAATTGCTCCAGATATTAGTGAATACATAATAGAAGATAACATTCATACTCAAAAGAACTTTATTTTATTTTAAGTTTAAGTTCCGATGAGAACACCATTGATTCAGATTTTCAACAATGAATTAAATAAATCATATAAAATATTATATTACTATAATTATACTAATAAATTAGTATAATG
>NW_027108239.1:394885-403759 GCF_000696795.3 Halyomorpha halys
AGTATCATCATTTACAACAGTATTGTCTTAGAAGGTTTTTTTTTTCTTGCATAGTAAGGAATTAATTTAAAACTTATACTTACTCCATTCGAAACTGCATACCATATGTATGTATAGTTTTGACATTGACTCGTATTATTAGTATTATACTAATAATAATTAATAGATAAGAGAACAAATAAAAACAAGGACTAAAAGTATATGAATAATAAAATGTACTATACATATGAAAGAATGAAGTTTTAATGTACCTTTATTTATTTATTTAATGTGATTTACAACCGTACAAATAATAAATACAATAAGTAAATATGTTGTATGTTTCATTTAAACTCGAAAATTTGGGATGGAACCACCCATCGGTTGTACTTCAAGCATTAATGTAAATTAGAAGGTCCCGTGGCCATCTTCTTTTCATACGCCTCGGAGGATTATCAGGGATTGTTAAGGATGAGAGATTAAGAACTAATGGGTTAGGATGGATAAGGAGTTTGGGATGAAAAGACGCACATCTGTTTTGGGCCAAATCTGCAACAAATGGGATGTTAAGGTCTTTGTGGATGGGTTTATTTGTAACGTAATAAGGAGCATCAAGGATTTTACGAAGGATTTAGGATTGTAAGAATTGGATGCGGGAGGAATTTGATGGTTTGGTAGAGCCCCAGAGCACAGTTTCATGTGTCCAAATTGGTCTTTTTATTGTAGTGTATAATAATTTTTTGTTGTGAATGGGAAATTTAGAGCGTTTGTCAAGTAGGTGTTAATACACCTTTATTAAGTTTTTAAAGTGTTATTAGAACACAACAATATAAAAAATATATATGAATTAATTATATTATTTCAATTTCTTGAGACATGGTAATTATTTATTAAATAAATCAAAACTTGTATCCTTTTTTGTCTCAACACTTTTTATTTTTCACCAGTCCAACGTTTCGGCCATTCTAGCCATCCATTCTAGGACATCTAAATATTTAACAGCTTATATTATATATTCATTTTTAACACTTATAACAACAACATTATCATAAACAGCACTAGTACAGCATACAGCCAAAAATCAACATAAATTTGATTTTGATCACTATAATTTACAACATAATTTTACATAAAGAAAACAATTTGTACAAAAGAAAAATACTTGAGTCAATTTATATATCAGAGAACAACAATTACACAGTTAATTTTAAAACAGATACTAGGAATTTAAACCAACATTATGCAGAAATTTTAAGCAAAATAAATTTATAAAAATAAATGGAGAAATTTGTTACTATTTACAATTAAATGTAATATGGAATTTTGAGAATTAGAATAAATACCAAATTGAGACAAAAATGCAATTTAAAATAAAATAAATTAATTTTAAAACAAGGTTGACCTGTATGAGTGGGAGGTTATAAATGGTTTGTTATATGGTAGTGAATTTGTGTGGATAATCTTATATAAGAAGAATTAAATATTTATGATTTTAAATTAAAAAAAAAGAAAATAGGTAACTAAACTTAAGGTTATGTAAGCTTATGAATAATAAATACGACTCTCTAATAATTGACTTTTTAAATAGGCTTTTAACTTATAATTAATGAATGACCTGCGCAGAATAGCCTGCAAAAGTAACTCTAAATTTAATGTGAGGAAGAAATTATAATTGAAGGTATGTTATATTATTGGTGATAATATTGTTGTTATAAGTGTTAAAAATGAATATATAATATAAGCTGTTAAATATTTAGATTTCCTTGAGGATGGCTAAAATGGCCGAAACGTTGGACTGGTGAAAAATAAAAAGTGTTGAGACAAAAAAGGATACAAGCTTTGATTTATTTAATATATGAATTAACTTAAACATATAATTATATAGCTATAAAAATAAGGCAATTCGATGGTTATATACAATATTATAGCTCTGTCGTACCTATTCACTGCTACGCTAACGTTATTTTTTTTTTTTGTTAAAATTAAATGATAAAAATATTTATTTAAAAGTAAACAGTGGTTTATGATTTTTATCTATAATCACTTTCGCTCGGTTACATATCACTTCCTTGCTATTATTATAAAAAAAAACTAATTATTTACTATGGATACTTGATGGACTTGGAGACTTACTCGCCTTTATTCCTAATCACATGATAATAGGGTAATATCAGGAATATTATTCATTCATTCATGTTTGAATAAGCCTCAAATATGAGATAGAGCTGGGTCGCGGGTATAATTGAAGGAGCGGTTCAGATTCGGCGGGGCTGGTAAACAGACCAACACAATGGGACCGCTGGCGCCAGTCATAGGCTTCTATTTGTTTTATGTCTAAGCTATCATCTAAGTGACATCAATTTACCGCCGACCTGCTTAATCCCGGATTCCCAGTGATTAATCCTAAGACCTCCCAGTCCATTATATACCAGTGGTTCGTGTCCGACCCACTGGTGAGAACATTACGTATGCGCTTCGCTCGCACTTAATGTCACTGCCTTGTTCATAACTCTTATCCCTATTTTGTTTTTATTTATTTATTTTTTTTTTACTTAACAAAACTTCGTCGGAATAACAATTGATTCATGCCAATCGGCTTCTTTTCTTTTTCGATTGATGCCTTATTGGCGCTTCTATCTGCCAATATTTTTTATTTTATTCCTTTGAAAATGATTGGAGCCATTTATGACAGTTGGAACCAGGGATGGGATCTAAATATGTATACATTTTCTCTTATCATAAATTTTTTTTCTATAATTTATATTTGGCATTATTACTTTTTTACTTTTTTTTATATAGAATATATAGTTAAGTCACATCAGAGAATCGATTTTTCACTTTTTTATGATTTTGTCAAAAACAACTCAAATAATTTTGGGTAGAGTAATTTTTCAGTGAATCAATGTACTACAGAGTAGGTACAATAGAAATATTATATTATACTATATTATATTTTATATAGCCTACTAATAACAATAATATTTAATTTATAATCTTAAACACTTTCTTAAGACTGGTTAATTTTGTTAAAATAAGTAATTTAATTTCTATCCATTTTCGTCTTAATACATTTTATTTTTCTTAAAAGTCCGACGTTTCGGCCAATCCGGCCATCCTCAGTGACACTCTATTTAATACAATTTTGGAACTAAATGATTTAAAAACTCAACTTCATGCAGGCTATTCTGCCCAGGTCAAAACAACAATTTCTAATTAGTCAATATTCACATTAAAACCAAAATTAAAATTTATCAGTCACTATTTGTTAAAACTTTATCACAACAATGAAACAATTAAACAAATTTTTGTTTTGACCTGGGCAGAATAGCCTGCATGAAGTTGAGTTTTTAAATCATTCAGTTCCAAAATTCTATTAAGTAGATTGTCCCTGAGGATGGCCGGATTGGCCGAAATGTCAGGCTTATAAGAAAAATAAAATGTGTTGAGACTAAAATGGATAGAAACTAAATCATTTTTTTTTAACAATAATATTGTAAATAATATAATAATTATTCAATTCCATTGTTTAAAATCTGAATTGTGAACTCATCTGGACCTAAACCTATAATAAAATAAATGCCTTTTGAGTATCAATATCATCTTCTATCATGTAATCATCAATGTTTGGACTGATTTTCCGTTGCGTTTTTACAAAAAAATAATATAAGATAACTGTCGAAGTACGGACATAGTAATTTTATTAGGAAAATAAATATTCTATAAATGAATATTGTAAAATATTAAGCTCAATGAGTAAATTTAAGTTAAAAGTTCGAACATGAAGCTCGTCAAAAAGGAAAATAATTGTTCTCAGAAAGAAGTGATAATCACGTCCCCCAAATACTTCTAGTACCTTGGATTCACAACAAATGAACTATTAAATATTTTTTTCAACCCAATATTCTCAATACATAGCAATACGAATATGGAATACAATGACGTAGAAAAAAATAGGGCTCAGTATAATAAATTCAAAGACCTGTATATCTCGGCCATCGTCAGAATAAAGATACTAGAATAGGTTTCGGCACCTATAAAGGACGGAAGATAGCAAATATGGCAAAGAGACTTTATGAGGCCATATTAGATAGAAAGAGAAGTACAAGGGAGACCTTAAGTCCGCGGAAGAAATAATGTACCCTGACACGTACATCATATAAAATTAAAAACAATAGATGCAAGAGATCCTGAAGAATGGAAGGCAGAAGTTGGTTGCTGCTACATGCGCCTGTTGTGCTACTCGAAGAAAAAAAAGTAAAATTTATTGAAAATAAATATTTTGAGAATAGGACTATTATAAAAATAAATGTGATCAAGAACCAGTTCGTTCGTATCTAATTCTCAATCAATAATTAGTGAGCACTAACCTATAGGTAGATTTTTAATATTTTAATATTCGTTATATTGGGGAATTTGTTGATCAAATGAAATAAGGTTTGAGAAATAGAAGAGAAAGAAAAAAAGTAATAAATTGAAAAACTTTTATTTAGTTTGTAGACTGGTATTAATTGTAAAAGAAAACTAGAAAAAAAAAAAATGTTATCTTTCTATTATATTATATTATATAAAACTATGTAATTTATATATGTCCGATCACGGATTGATCAGTATGTTGTGTAATGTAGCATGCAACGCTATTTATTTGGGCAGCATGAATGAATAAAGCATTTCTTTCTCTTCTCTATCTACTCCAAAAAGTCAATTGTGAAAAACATATTTTAAAAATACTTCCATTTATAATGATATAATGATCAGTCCTTTTGCTCTGTAAAAAAAAAACCTGCCATATGCAATCAGCCGCCATGCTCGGACATGATTTTCATAGCACGGATAGATAATATAATGTATGCATATTTTACCCATGCCATATGTTGGAGTTGTCCGTTTTGCATAATTTTCCTATTACGACTTAATTGTGACATTAGCTGTGTAATGCCATTTTTACGAAGCATGCCCGTGGTTCATCACAGTTCAGCATGATAATGTTTATCTTAGCGTTTTTGAATTGAGTCAACATTAAGTGCCTGAGATGAGATGGCTTAATCGCATGAGGCAGACTTTAGGTTAATTTATTTAATGATTTAGGTTATTAAATTATATCTTATTCATACTGTTTGGATATCAATTAGCTCTTAGCGATTAAAATGGATGGCGTGGCTGAACTAACAGATGCTCGTATGCAAAATGTTTTAGGTAATTACTATAATTTGCGAGAAAAGACACAACCTCGAGCCATAATATAAGTGGCGAAATACTATATATGTGTGTGTGTGAATAAATAAATGCGATATAGTGAATAAAGTGTGAATATATATAATTATTTATTTGTCTTCAACTTTTGTCATTTTGTTGTATGGATATTCACAACGGTTTCTTCTAATAAAACTCTTTCCTGCACTCGATTTGTTACTTGCTAAGTAACCCTTATAAATTTATAAATAATAATAAAAAAAATTGATATAAGACGCAGAGAGAAGGATCACAATAAAACATCACTATTGCAGCACGAAGCTGAAAACTAACACAAATTTGACTTTGACAATGCTATAATTTTGCATAAAGAAAATAATACGTTCAAAAGAAAAATATTTGAGTCTATTTAAACATTAATTATACAGTGAATTTTCGATATAAATTTAAATAATAAAATAAATAAGAATTATGATTAAAGTACATTTTTAAATTAATCTATTATATGCCTAACCTGAGTATGGAAGTTTAAAATTATTATGTGATAAAAAGTTTTAAAATTTTATGTAATATAAGTTAAGGCAAGCTTAAAATGAATTACTTGTTATTGTTTTATAAGGTGATTTGACTGATATTAATGACCTGGGCAGAATAGTCTCGAAAAAGTTTTTAAATTATTGGATATGAGATGTAAATTTATATTTAAGCTATGCTAGTTTATTTGTAATAACGTTTTTTGTCTAAAATGAATTTATAATAAAAGCTGTTATTTATTATATTGCTCCTGATGATGGCCGAATTGGCCGAAACATTGGGTTTTTAAATAAATATGAAGAGTATTTTAAGAATGAGCTCGGATAAAAGTTATTTAATTTAAACAATAAAAACCAGTCTTAAAAAATTGTTTTGGGAGCTTAATAAAAGTCGTTTTGTTGAACAAACTATTTATTATTTTTAAAACAAGCACTCTTTGCATAGTTTAGAACGAGATTATGTTTGGCTTATTGCAATAAATTTCTTAATTACTTTATTCCATTACTGTTGATTCAGTGCAATTAATGCATTGATGAAATGCCACTTTTATTTCTCCTATAACACACTGCACCGATTCCAACGTTTGCAATTCGTGCTCTGGATCCGTTCAGTACCACCTTTAAGCAACTTATGCACAAATTATCCTCATTTGTTACTTTTTTGAAGTCCTCGGCTTGTCTAATCACAATAACTCAAAAACAGTTGGCCTTTGTGTTACAACCACACAGCCCTGAGGATTCCCAGCAAAGTGGGTCGAAACGTTTATTAACAATAAATAGTTTTCTTTTACTATCTTCCTACAATCTTCTTCATACAGTCATCTATCTTCTTCCAATATTATTATTATTGTTTTTCTTGGTGATTTTTTCATCTTATTTTTCTTTTGTCGGCCTATTGTTTATTTTCAGTTTTGTTCTTATTTCTTTCTGCTGATTTTCTGCCAAGATGTAATGTTTCTTTTACACGAGTTTTTGTCAATATGGTTAATGATCATTTCTTTTTATTTGAATTCCTTCATTTCTTGGATTCTTCATACTGGTATATACAGATTAAATGTGTTTCAACACTTTTTTTTTTTATTATTGATTAAGTGTTACATTCTGCCAAAATTGGGCAATGAGTAATAGTGGTAATTGAACACAATCATATCAAAAATTAAAAAAGAGAAAAAATAAATGATAAAATCTCGAAACTAAAGAAGTATTGTAAAATTATTAATTTCGTAACAAGAGCCACCAGAGCACTCAATACGTGCCGCGATGGTCGTGGGTCGACCTACCACATCGCCATGATTGGAGTAGTTCATAAAAAAAAAAAAAGCAACATTCAGTTCAGTTATTACCCCAGAAGCATCCTTACATATCGAGAATTTATTATACTGCTTTCCTATTTCCTATTATTAAAATTACTAGAAATAAAACAAAAACCAAATAACAGATATTACCCTTGACAACTCACAGTAAACGGGAGTCTCAGAGGAAGAATATGAAGATACGTACAATATGACTCGTGCAACATTTTCCCAGTTAATGGGGGAGTTGAACCCGTCAGGACAATGTACCCCTATCGCCAACGGCCCGGTCTTTCATATTAGACTTAAAATGAATAAGGAACTGAAAAAGTACTCCATCAAATCGATGCGAGCCCTGATGAATATCTGTGGGGTTCGAAACATTGGTTTCTAAAAAATAGTTATTAGCTATTTTTGAGAACCTTTTTAATAAAGGTTTCAATAAACTTCGATTTTAATAAACCCTTCATATGAGCTGTATCTTTTTGTACAACAGTAAATTTACCTGAAAATTTAAATTTGTATGAGGGTGTCACGGTAGCAGCGTGGTAACGCGCCTGTCTACCAACCCAAAGGTTAAGAGATCGAGTCCCCGGCCCTACCCGTGATTTTTTCAAGCATATAAATGTGCAATACTCACTGGCAACCTCCCCCGGGCATTTGTGAGCCCCGTAAGCCAATGGGTGGCACTCACAAAAATAGGAGTGGGAGTGACGAATCCACCCTATGAAAACTTCGTCATGAGACGCGCGATGTATTTCCTACGTATGAGGCCTTGGACGACTATGGTCTGTCGACCCAATAATTTTAATAATAATAATACGTATGTATGACCAAATCTATTAAGATTCTTATTCAAATTTATTCTTGTTACATTTCTTTTTAAATTTAATATTTTGTTATTATTTAATTTATTCATGTTCTCTGTAAGTACTGTTTGGATGAACTTTCCTATCTCTCTTATCAGTATCCTTAAGCGAGACAGAATGTTACACTACTCCATAAAAATAGCTTTCAAAAATGTATATTGCTTGGGCTTTAATCCATTCGGTAATATATCCCTTATTCAAACACACTTAGATTAATACACAGAAGGCGAAGTAATAAATCCAGTCATTTCGATTTGATGATTTGTTTCTGAGACGTTTCCTATCGTGCGATTTGGTAGCCAGAAACGTGACTTTCCTGATGTATGTTTTAAATCCATTTGAGACTTCGCCTTTTAAACTCCAAGCAGCCTCACGAATACTTTAAACACATCAAAGATTCGTTTTGTTTTTCCAAAATGTGTGAGTCGTGTAGCTTATCCTTATATTCGCTGTTATGATAAGAAATTGTTTTCCTAATAGACATTTTCTAACGAGTAACTGACAGGTAACATCATATATGTTCATTATGACGTAATTTGAAGTATAAAGAGTTAAACGCACTAAATTGTAGACTTAATTATTACCAATGTATCTTTAGAATACATTTTTTTTTTAAATAACAGTAAATGGCATAAACATATTATTACACAATATAGCTTATTTTAAGTGTGATTTGTTATAAAATAAAAAAAAAATATTGTTTATAATGGAAAGATTTATAATAAATTTTAGAAAAATGTTACTATATTCTTAAACTTCTTATCATGGGTTCATTCATACATTCTTGTGTTAAATATACTATGTACTTTAGTAGCAGATTTGTTATACATATACTACCGTCCACAAACATGTTAATGCTAGTTTTCTAATATATCTGATTACTTGGTCTTTTAATATACAAGATTTGACTGATATTAATGACCTGGGCAGAATAGCCTGCAAAAGTAACTCTAAATTTAATGTGAGGAAGAAATTATAATTGAAGGTATGTTATATTATTGGTGATAATAT
>NW_027108239.1:404079-404449 GCF_000696795.3 Halyomorpha halys
TAATATCTATCAATAAATAAAAGTATTTTAAAAAAAAAAATTGTGATTCCAAAGATTTGTTTTACTCTTACTTGGTAATGAGGCCGGTACGTAACTTAAAGTTTACTTCAGACGGAGGTTTATATTCTGATAATGATTTTTAGTATTTAATGCATTTAGTAATTTTTTTTTTATTCTACATAAATAAAAAAATCATTAAGGTAGGTAATTATTACCTAACCTATAATAAAATAATCTTGGAATCTATTCAGAACATAGACAGAAAATGTTAGCCTCTAGAACGACCACATATTTGCAATATTTTTAATTGTCTTCGTATAATCTATTTACACTACATACATCTATATACATATAACACGAGTAATATATA
>NW_027108239.1:404499-404982 GCF_000696795.3 Halyomorpha halys
TAAAACATTATTCAGTAATTTTTTATTCAATGATGTTTATTTTATAAAATAAAGTTTCATTTCCTATATTAATGGGTTAAAAACTTACAATGAAGGACAAAACGTTCCTGTAGTACCAATAAATATCATTTGAACACTGAAAAACTGTTAGAAACATACAAAAATATGTTATTTTTGGGCGTATCCATTATAAACACAATTGTAAAACTCAGACAATTAGTAAAAGTCTGGTGGGAAAATTTTTCTAGGACAATTTTTCAAGTTTATAATTGTATAATTACTTAAAATATCTTCACAGAAGAAAATTAATGAGTTGCTATTAATTAGTCAAATAATAGTTTCCGAAATTTTTTTTTTGAGATTTTTTTTTTCATTCATTTATTTATTTTATTTTATTTTATTTTAGTATGCATGAGAACATTCATCACTATTACTTATTGCACACAACTGTGTGGCAGATTATAATATCTATCAATAAATAAA
>NW_027108239.1:405322-417017 GCF_000696795.3 Halyomorpha halys
TATAAAATATATTTAGTAATAAAAGCATTGCCTTGGTCTACTAGAATAACATAACAGAGAAAATAATAATATATGTATATCGTAAACGAATGTAAATATTGAAATACAAATTGAAAATAGCAAAAAAATAAGTAGGCATTTAAGGTAAAAAAAAAAGTAGGTAAAATAAAGTTTTTCATGCATTAATATAAAATATTTATATTCTGGTTCGTGAACTCTGAATCAAATAATAGTTTTAAAATTGTGATTCCGAAATTTTTTTTGCCACCCACCGGTCGATGGAATCTAGGAGATCCCAGTGCTTCTCTCCTAGCCGCGTCACTGGTGTTGAGAGCCAGGAGACTGTCATGATACTAGAGCTTCGGACGCTTTGGACTCGAGGGAAGAAGCTGGCCACTAAAACTCCAAAAGTATATTTACAAAAAGTATTGAGGCCACTGCCAACATTCGAGGAATATTATAGGGATGTTTGGTTCTGATGGAAGTTTGAGAATTTATATGGTATAAGCTCAAAAACAAATGGTATTTTTATGTTAAGATGTAGGATCTAGTGATATAATAAGGAGCTATGGCTATTGTTCGGAAGACTAAAGACCGAAAGGTTTGGATATGGTGGGATCTTCTAAGGTAAATTAAAAAAAAAAAAAAATTGTGAAACCCCCGACTACATTCATGTATTGAGGCACATATTTTTGTAAGAATTGATATTATGAAGCTCTCAAAAAAGTTTATTCTGATTTCAATCTTTAATCTTGGCCGTCCGTAGATCTGATGGTTAGGCCTAAGTCTATCTGTCTGAGATCTGCAGACGGCGCCGGTTCTAATCCGGCCTGGGTCATTGACTTTTTTCATTAGGTGGAGGTCCCACAAAATTACAAATTTGATCCCCCAATATGGAATAGGTTGGTCATTTTTAGATAACTTGGGAAACATCACCTTCGCTGTGGATTGTCTTAAAAAAAATCTTTTATCTTATTGCACACCCGCTCCCAAAAATTTTATTATTTTTTTTTTTACTTTTTTAACTAAACTATCACTTATGAACAACATAGACCTTGTATTGACAAATTGATAATAAATAATAAATACAATGAAACCTAACACTAATGCTATGTTTTCCTAATTGAGGGTTACGATCATTTAGTTTTTGTTTTTTTTACAATTTGTGTATTAATAATCATCGAACTAGATTTATTTAAAATTTCAATATTGTTAGTTATAAAGTAATCTAGAATAGAAACATAAGTTTAAGAAAAAAAAAAACCTATTTCACAAGATATGATAATGTACCTTCTTCACTGACCGATATAAGCGATTTGTAGATACAATAACTATTCGAGATAATAGACTGATAAGGAAAGTTGGTGCCTGATCCATCGAGAACTCCAACGGTGAACATATATCCTGGGTCCTTAGCCAAGCACGTTCCCCATTGTTCTTGCTATTCCTTGTTTTTTTTTTATCCAGAGGCGACCCGCCAGTTACTGTCCCCATAGGAGTGATAAATGGGTCTCCGGTAATCCTTTATGAGTGCTTAAACATTTTTAACGCTTGGACACCTTGACCATGGCAATATTTATACATGATTGAATATTTAATAGTAATTATTGGTGAAATAATTCGTATTTCATGCCGTGTTTTAGGAACTAAGTAAAGCGATATACAGTTCATAGGGACTAAAGCGAACAAGGCAATGCTATTAATAAAATTACTGAGGTCTTGTGCAAATAATTTTTTTATATAAAAAAATACAGTAAGTAAGAAAAAATTTAGGGTTAACACTAACTAATAATGAACCATAGTTAAAAAATAATGGAGGGTGTTTTATATAAAAATCATTCAATTTATACTTTCACAAGATGTGTGATCAATTTAATCCGGTTTTTTATTTATTTAAAAAAGGCAAATATTTAAATATAATATTTAACAAAAACGGTGGAATATTTATTTAAAATAAAACTATTTACTAATATTCAATTAAAATTAAGTCTCATATATTTAGTTATAACTTCAAATGTGCAGCTTTTCGTCCAATCACTTAATATTAATAAAATATTAATATTTAAAAATTAATATACCTTAAAATATATTTTCACAGCCCTATATCAACTGTTAAAATTTGCTGGCTACTCTGTCAAGGTCTAATAAGGTTAATTTTATGAGATAAGTATGTTAGGTTAATTTTAACTAGAGTATATACAATAATATAGACCTGGGTAGAATAACCTGCAAATTTTAACAGTTAATGTGAGGCTGTGAAATAATTTAAGGTATGCTAATTTATAATTAATTATTTGAAGATGGCCAGGGTTGCGGTCTAGAAGGAAGAAAAAATTGTTTTATTTTTTTATTTATCTCTTATCTTTTTTTTTCACGAAAAGGCCTTGAAAACCATGCGTTTATCCCCTTTATTATTTAATTTAATTTTTTTAAAATTATTTATACTCCACCACCTTTCCTTTTTTGTATCATTCACATTAACTCTACTATATTTGTATTTTTTAATATATTGTCTCTGACGTTGGCTACTTTGGCCGAAACGTTGAACATTTTATGTTATTAATAATGTTGGGACTTTATGGATATAATTTGTTTCAATTAAATAATAATGCCAGTCTCGAACAAGATATTAGACATATTTTATACTGTACTTACTATTGTACTTTTTAATTCAAAAACCCAACAATTGATAAGAATTATATAACTTACAGTATACAATTTTACAATAAAATATTAAATTTAGGCCAATCTGGCTATTACAGGGATCGTCTATTAAATTACAGCTTTGTTATAAATTATTTATTTTTTTTTTATTGTTTATTTATTGTAATTTACAACTGTACAAAATAATACAATAGGTAAATATGTAGTATGTCTTATAAATTATTAATAACAATTTAAAAAAATATTATTAATTATAAATCACCATACTTTAAAATATTTCACAACCTCACATTTTATTTTTTCTTCTATTCTATTACTAACATATTCTAGTTATAACTAACCTAAGCAGACTTACCTTCTAAAATTAACCTTATTAGACCTTGGCAGAATATCCTGCAAATTTAATGACAAGTTGATGTGGGGCTGTGAAAAAATATTTTAAGGTATGTTAATTTAGAATTAATAATATTTTTGAAATTGGTAAAAATAATTTATAACAAAATCTGTAATTTAATAGATTGTCCCTGATGATGGCCGGGTTGGCCGAAACATTGTAAATTAAAAATTATTGATGTAATTAATTTTAATTGAATAATAATACTTGAATAAGATATTGGAAAATATATAAACATACTGATATTTTTTTAATTATACTAATGATATACGAAACATAAGCATTATCCAACTTACAGCATAAAAGTTCACAATAAAATATTAAATTTAAAAGTTATATTAAACATAATTCGAAAGGGATGTTCATATTAAACATTTATATTTATAAAAAGTCTATATTAACATCATTCTACTTGACAAAATTTAACGTATCGATTTCCCAGCGAAAAGAGGTCATTTACAACCTAATCTGTCTCATGCTGTTATATCGTGTAAGTCAATTTTCAAATAATAATATTATTTATTTCAAATAGTTAAATGTAGAAATTCTACAATTACTGTAAAAAAGGCTACATACGCTTCCAAAATGGTTGTAAATTTAGGAAATTTAGCGGAACTTCGTGCGTTAAAAAAAAGTGCATTATGGCAAAAAATAAAAAAAATAAAATAATTATAAATACAAATTAATGAAAAACGAGATGTTAAAGGATGGCGAGCGATCATAAACTGGCACTAAAGGCTTATTTTAACCAGGAAAACGGTCAACAAAAGCCACAAGTATAAAAAGATTATATTTTTAATTAGGGTTTTATCTAAAAGTAATTAAAAACTTTGTCGGCCTTATTAATTTTACCTTTTATTTATTTTCCTCATTACGTTTCCAGCAATCTACAAGTTCAATTCTAAAAATACTATAATTATAATTCCCTATATAACAACGGTAGGGTTTTCATTAAAGCGGACTTTCCTCAAAGCTACCTGAAGATCAGCTGCCCCATAGCTTATTTAGTTTATTAATTATATGTTATATAATTTTTAATAATTAAAAAATATAACGATCAATTTTATTCTTTTTTAATAAATTTCTTAAATTCCTTTATATTTAGCCAACAAAGGTTTGTTTCGATTATTATTTTGTTTTAATACGATTATAATAATAATGAAAAAAAAAATTAAATCCAAATAAATAAAAAAACAACATTATTTAACGTTAAAATTCGTGACTATTCTAATGGCGGTAAGCGAACATTATCTTTTAATACATTCTCTAATAACTTACGGGATTACAAAACGTTAAAAAAAAATAATTTTTCATACGTAGCTCTATATCTCTAAAACTACTAACATCACTAGAAAATCTAAGAGTACATAATTTAAATTAGAGGAAATTTTCTAAAATATAAGCCCTAATTGAGCTATGTACGTTCAACAGTTCTCGAGATATACCTTTTTAAAAAGCAACATTTCATAAAAAATTATCTAAAAAATCAGTTGTTAGTGAATTTATTTTGAGGAATCTATACCTCAAAAAACCATTCGACGTATCTTTTAGCACTCAAATTTAAGCTGGTTTAATGTACTATACAGTAATTAATATGACGTTGATCTTCGTTCATATTTTTTATGATATTTGACAAAATCAATTCTCATTTCAAATGATTTAAAATGAGATGTCACACAGAATCTAAGAATTGTACATACGTTTATACATATGTACATACTCAATTTTTTTTTTCTCAAGGTCATTGAAAAATGTATGCAGCTTTCTGTTAAACGTTGGTGAGAGTAAACCCGGCCGACCACCAGAATGTCGACACAAAAATCATTACTAGAAACCGCAGTTGAGTCAACCCAGAAGTATAACTTAGACTGCCAAACTACCCTCTTTTCTTCAACATCTATTTTTGAAAACTGCGGTTCGCAACCTAGGGGTCGACTATTTTCCATACAAAAATAGTGAGTCGATGTACATAAAACTCCAGTACTCAGCGATGGTAATCATAGAGAAAAAATATCCAAGGTCCCAGTGGCTACATGTTTACAACGATGGGTCTGCGGAAAAGCTCTAGGAGTGGACGGCTCTGGATATTGGTCTCCACAGTGTTTTTAAAGGAATATTTGGTCTACAAGCTGAGAAATCTAACTTTGATGCTGAAATAAATGCAATCGATCTGATGCAAGTGTATTCTTTGTCAACTCGCGTGCAGCGATCTCAGCAATATACAGTAGCCCTTAAAGAGCGACTTACAAAAATATAGCAAGCACCAAAACCGCTATTAGTAACATTAGGGGTATTCATGATCTTTGGTTTAACATGTTAAAGCGTGTTAAATGGAAAAACTCATGTTAAACCGAAAAAAATTGCCTTCTTTTACCGTGGTAAAACGAAATAACATTTAACATGGCTGAGAGTCTGTTACTTGGTCTGTTAAATGGAGAATGACGTCACACAATAGACCAGTTGAGATCGCCGCCATTTTTGTTGTTGTGACAGCTCAGTTCTTTCGTGTGTTTGTGGTATTCATATCCCTGTTATTAAACCAGAATGGATAATTTTAATGATACAATTGAGGAAAAAAAACAGTAAAAAAAACAATGTAATTTCATTCTACTATCTGAAAATTTGTAAACGCTCGCCAGATAAAAATCTCACTATATGAACCATGTAATTATTCTTAGGGGACATAAGTCCCAGAATAAAGTTATTTTTTCATTTCATTTCATAAGCTAAACTTTCACACAAATTCCACTTTTCACTCACTCTAGGCATGTTGTAATTAATTACTTAAATCAAAATTGAAGTAAACAATAACATGAGGGTCTGGAAGGAAGGTTATAAACATAAAGGCTTATACAACAAGCTGCTGAGAAAATCCGCTAGGGACTCTTGTGCATTTAACGTTTAATATGACTTCAAATGGGGCTGCTCACAATCCTATACTTATAACATTTACCATGGCAAAACATTTTACATTTAACACAACATCATGAATACCCCTATTATACGTTAGGGATACTTCATCGTGTTACAGTAAGTATCAAGCCACTGTGGAATTGCGGGAAATGGAAGAGAGAATCGACTGGCAAAAGAAGCGTACTTGCTTTCCTCATTGTCAGAGCCCATATCATTCATCCAATTAAAAGCTGATCTAGAAATGAAAATCTAGGAATGTACAATATAAAAAACAAATCAGGTGGAAGGTAAAAAGTGGTAAGGACTCCTCGAAAAAGTACTGCCGATGGATTCAACGAGAATAGATTTTGTAGCAAATTTTAAATTGCTCACTGGACATGATTACCTTCTATTCCAACTACACAGAATTGGAATCAAACTCACCCCTAAATGCCCACTTAGTCCTGAAGACGTGCCTCTGGGGACAGACAACCTCTTGCATTGTCGTAGTCTTAATTCATTCCAGACCAATTGCACATCATGTGTGCAATGCATTTCCGAGCCAAAAAGACCGTCTGCACACTGTGTGCGCAATTATCAATCAGTATGGAAGAAGCGGCTGTCAGAATAAGACTGGTTTAAAACAAAAATTATACTAGAAGTGTGTAAAAAAAAAAAAGAGAAGTTTGATGTTGGTTTTAACTTTAAACCCCTAAAAAGAGTGTTATTTCTTTCAGGAAAATTCATAATCTTGTACTGCTTCTTAGAAATTTATGTTTATATTATTTTATTTTTATTTATTTCATTTTATCTATAATTGTATTATTTCTTCAATACTGAACCTAAAATAAGGATTTCATGTTACCCGACTATTTTGGGTATAAATGTTGTTCAATTTAATAATGTGTTTTTATTTTATATTGCACACCTAGAGTGCAATCCTTCCATGGTTATAAAAACATTCAAAAGAGCTATCTGGCGTGCAATCATCTTATTTGTACAAAGGGAGTTAGAAAGCGAATGATTTCTATTGCAAATATGTTTTTTTATATCAAGAATGGTCAATATAAAGCAACAAAAAATTTTCGAATTCTGGGAATGGTCTTCAAAAATATGTGCTGTATCGAATGGGTTAATAAATGAAAAATATGTGGCGTCAATTATTACAAACAGCAAAGGAAATTTTAAACTATTTAAATATAATGCGATTAATAGGGAAAACAAACGCTTACTTCACAATGATTAGACCTGATCGTGAACCAGTCCAGATTGGCTCAGCAAGTTAATCTGTTACAATTCTGCTAAAATATTTAGCCCTAATAGAGCTCATTACGTTCAATAGTTACAGAGAAACGGTTTTTTAAAAACTCAATTTTTTTCTCTAGATAATGAAAAATTAACATTTTGTGAATTTATTTCCGCAAACATCAAAGAAAATGCAATTCATATGAAGGTAATAATTAGAAACTACTTAATGCTGCTTCTAACTAAGTGAATGCTAATTGACATCTATAACTTTAATTTGCGCAGATTTATACCTAGAAAAGTTTCTGATAATAGTGTTTTTAGGTTGGGTAGCTTTGAAGATATTGAATAAAAATGATAGAAAATGATAGAGTTTTGTAGAATAAAATGAACAACCGGTGTAGTACACACGCAATAGTTCAATATCTACTTTCCAAGAACATTCATTGGGCCTTTTGTACTATTTATGGGAAAATTCAGTCATTTCCTAAAAGAAAACAAAGGATTTTTTTTTTAAAGAAAATAATTGAATAATTAAAAATAATTTTTTGTAGAAATAATTAAATTAAATAAAAATTATTATTTAGAAAAAAATTTTTTTTTGAAGTAGAGACTTTGAAATGACAAGGTTATTTTTTCTTAAAATACAAGTAATATACACATTCAAAATTCAAATTGAAAAATTGTCCCAATATGAGTATTTTTAGCATAGGTTTTAGGACTATATGGGCGTTTAAGTAAATCTAGCCCTGTGTAATATTTCAGAGCAACAATAGTATCTCTCCTATGCTTGACTCATAAGCACTTCGATTCTGGTGTGTCGTGATAGACTCTAAAATTCTTGATTATCGTTCTCTGATAGAAATTGACCATTACAATTCTATTATTTAGCCTGCTTTTACTGGGTTGTATTAATACAATATTATCAATGGCTTTCAGCTATAGCTTTCACAAATATTAGGTTCCAGTAATTATATCATGTAAATACTAAGCTTTGATGAAGCTCTGATATACATGGGCTATACACGACTAACAAGTTTCCCCGTAGAGCCTACACAATGCGACTTATTTCATAGGAATTATTACGCCAGGAATTAGGTTAGTTCCAACGACCCGTTTTGAGTGTCACCACTCTGGGATGGAAACAACCATACTCTGCTTTCTCTTACCAATTTTCGATAGTCAAAAGTGGTCGTTGTGACAAACCTATGTTATTCTGATATTGAATCTGCAAATGGAATTGATAGATGATTACATCAAAATACGATTTGCAAAATTCCATTCCAATCTACCAACAGATAAAGCAGCAGTGGCTTACAACTTACACATCCCATTATAAACTACTTATTGATTATGGAGGATATTTTTTACAACAATTAATTAAACAATATTGTAATTTTTCCATTCACATATACCTAAATTGTAATAAGATATTTTTTATTATGAGTTTTTATGTCGGTTTAATGAATGGAGAATTGCTATTATTATATTTATTATATATTTTTAATTATATAAGATATCTATAATTGGATTGTAAATAAATTATTCAAAATAATTCACGTTAGTTATAAATAATAACCCCCCTAGACCATAAGTGACTTAGTGATTCGATGCTTAGCAGTGGGGACTGCATTTCTTCTTTCTCTTTCGTACAACAGGACTTCGGGTGTGTGATTAATTTTTCTAAATTCTTTGTTTTTAAATTAGAAATATAAGTCAATAAGTAATGAGAAAATAAAATATCGCTATGGAAACAATAAATGCAGTTCCCACTGTTAAACTTAGAAGTAAACCACAGTCGGCGTTCTTCTATTCATTTGATTTTTATATAAGTAGTCACATTTTTCAGTTGGCTGAGGTCTACTAGATTGCTTTAACTATCAATATTGCAAACTATCCATAAACGTCTTATGGTTCCTTATCAAACGATCCCATAAGTTAAATATGTTAGAGGATTTTTGAAATTCTTTTAGTACAAGTCAAAGGTGAACTTCAAATATTTAGAGTTTCTTATTGCTGGAAAAAAAAAATAGCTACTAATGTGATCTATTCAAAATTGAGGTACTGTTATGAAAAATGTGTCATATACAAAAATATCAAATTTTGAATTATTCAAGTTCTTAATTATCCTTCACAAGTCACAATTGTTTTTGAAAAATAAAAATTTGTTTCATTATTTTTATTTTTTTAAATATTTTTTTCCACTCTTCTAAAATTATATTACAACTTAGTTTAGCACCTCAATAAATTGTGAGTCAACGCTAGATAACGCACACTCGCACTTATTGGCGAATAGGAAAGCAAGGAGGGACTGAGAAAAATATAGAAATTGTAAAAGAAATTACAGTTAGACAAGCGAAAAATATATATATATATATTTTTTTTTATTTACGGGAAAACATTTTCATATAATTCAATGTTTTTTTGATTTGCAAGTTTCAACTTCCATAGAAAATTCACGTTACGTAATACTTTAGGACTATAATTTACCTGTTACAATGGTAAGTCAGAATAAAATTAAATAAATGTTTTTCCTTAATCTTTAACGAAAAAAAAAAGGAAGGGAAACAGATGTTAAATGCACATCACGATGTTTACAGGTTTTTAATTTAAAGCTGAAAATCTTTAGGGGGTCACTAACAAAAAGATGAAAACAAAATTATTTTCCTGATTATTATTCTAGAATTTCTTGATTGAACTGTGTATATCCTTCGCTTTTCTGACCACTACAAGTAATTTAAATTAGAGACCATGTGCGTTACAGTCTGAAGAATACAGGTCAGTTATAATTTTATTATATTGGCCGCAGTGCTTTCATGCCAAATTAAAAAAAAAAAAGAGCTTTATTTCCGATCAATTATATTGCAATTCCTATTTTTTTATTATCATAGTATTTCTCCATAAAGACCATAGATTGCCATATTTCTCTTATCTCAAGTTGACCATAACTTTGTATTTGAAAGCTATATGAAAGAAAGTGTTCGTTTTATTTGTTGCCCTATTTGTCGTTTTTATTAAGTTCCTCTTTTTATTAAATTTTGTTAGCAGACTGGTTTAATTTTGAACGTTATTTAAGGTTCGTTACCGTAGACAGTCTTATTTCTTGTATTTTATTATTTATTTATGCATTTAGGAGCTTATGACATATAGAGGGATTGTCTTATGTATTAAAACATTGTATAAGATAATTCCTAAATACATTGTCACGAATTAAATAACAATATTACATATTATTGTCTTGCAAATTATGACTCTAATGTCTTCTACCTACTATAAAATGTCGGTTTGTGAACTATTTTACTATATTCAAAATCCATTTCATGAAGCAGATTTTTGGTATGATTCGACGAGATGGAAGTTGCTTTAGAGTTCGATCTTAGTGTTAGTGTAGTCTTATGATGAGAAATACATGTTTTAATATTGGTTAATGTCGTATGTAGTATTTCTAATGAAACTCAATAAATAGGCGGATTAATCAGCAAATATTTTAGTTGGTGATATAGATTGCACTAATGTATAAGTACAGAAAGGTAGTTGGTTCTGTGCCTTTCCTCGTTGAAATTAAGTTGGCTCTTATATTAAATCGGTTTTATAAAAATTATGATGAACTAAACTTAAGAATAATTCTATTATAGAAAAAATTGAGATGATTTTTTTAAGTTCTGAAATAAGGAGAATATAACTGAGGGTTTGGATGGTTTATGGATAATTTCAATGGCAATTATAAAAAATATATAATATTGTTATTTAATTTGTGATAATGAATAATGGCTTCTTTTTTTTTTTTAATTGTCGAATATAGACGAAAATGGCACTTGTCGCCGAAAGCGTCTAAATGCGTAAGTAAATAAATAATTAAAAAAACAAGAAATAAAACATTTTACTGCAACGAACCTTAATCAATGCAACTTTTCTTCAATTTTTTTTTTTCAAACAATGCAGTAATCCATATTTAAAGCTCCCTCAAGATGACAATGTTTTTCTGAAGTAAAGCTTTAAACAGAAAGAAAACAAAACAAGCTGGCTGAGATTTTAAATATTTATTTTGCTAAGCTAACAACTGAAAATATATAATAAAACCTTCAGAAAATAAAGAACAAAATTAAAATAAAAGTGTCTTTGAAGGAAAATGAAACGGAGGAATAACCAAAATTTAGAAAATTAATAAATTACTGCTGGACGAACTCCGATGGGTCTTGAAGAGAAAATTATCCGGTTTTCAAGTACCATTGTTCAAACATTGGTGGGCCCACGTCTATACAGGATCAACCCTGATGTCACAAATGTAACAAAAGACTTCATAATAAATCATATCATCGAAGAGTGTGTATTTTACGTTAGAAGAATAAATGATGTATACCTTCAAATATATCAGAGGCTTTGGGGAATGGGGAAACATATTTAAATATGACCATGTCTTTTGTAAAAAACAAGGACTATTTGCAAATATGTAATATACATGTAAATATATTTTTTCTTTTCAATTTATTTTGATTTGTT
>NW_027108239.1:417132-423935 GCF_000696795.3 Halyomorpha halys
TATATATATATATATACACACACACATACATACATATACATACTTGAAGATTAAATATATATATGAATAAAATACTGGCCTACCGGCTTACGCCTTAATTTTTAAACAGCAAACCAACCCACGTCTATACGGCGCTCAAATAACAATTTACTCAGACAGGGGACTAGGTGACTGATCTTAAGGCTTAGATTTTTATATTGCTGCTAGGAAAAATAATCTTTACTGGCCGTTATTGCAGCATACAAACATTACAATAAAGCTTAAGTATAAAGCTATTTTTTTTTTTTAAATACAAAACTAACTTCTAAAAAAATACAAAATAAAAACGTAATTAAATTTATTTACTGACCATTTAAAAATTAATATAGTATGGCGTAAATACATTTTACAAGTTAACAGCAAATTTCCAACTAAAAAATGTCAATCTCTGTCAACAACCCAGCTCAAATTTTTTTTATAATCGAAAAATCCTTCATTCAGTGGATACTCGGAATATAATTTTAATTAAATGGCCCAGCTATTTGAGAAAATGGGACATTGAAAAAGTGGAGGTAGAAAAATATCTTCAGAAAAATTAATAGTTCTTCTTTGACTAATATTTTATTTAATTTAAAATTAATAATTTAAATTATCTATAATAAATGTTGCTATGGACATTATTATTTCTATTTTCATAAGTTTAGCCTATGGATTTTTATGGTTGAACTGTACAACTACAGCTTGGAACATTGTATGTTTTAGGACAACAAATGCTTATGTTTTGATGTTACGACATGACGTGAAAAATTCGCCATTATCGAGTAGAGAGAGAGAGGGTGAAGTAAAAAGATTAGGCGAGTGTTGCAAGAGGTTGTGAAAGCTGGAGGGGATGGTCGGACTCTCTTGGTGGTCTCATTATACCACCGCTCGTTTACAAATAACCCCTTTTCTATCCCATCGCATAACTAATCACTCGCTTTTACTTTTCTTATTTCTAATCTTTCATTTATTACCGTCTGGGTTAAAATAACTTCGGCGAGTTTAAGCGATCGGATCTCCAGGAACGTCCGAAGCGGTTAACGGGCTTTGGAATTTCGTGATTTGTAAGGGACACGTCGAAGGTTCGGTATTGACGGTAGAAAACAAATGCACTTTAGAGCGAAGAACTATAGTGAAACTTCACCTAATAAATTATTCACTGTTACGGACATTTTTACTAGCCCTGTTTTTTAATAATGTTTTTTATTGTATTTTTAATGGCCGTCAAACGCTCTTTTAATTACCTTCTAGAACACTTTCTGTAACGGGCGCGGACAGGAACTATTAGCAGTTCAGTAGAACGCCTCTCGTCCGTCCTAATAGGGAACGTGGCATGGCCGATTAAGCTGGAATGCCGGATAGTACGGAGTAAATAATAGATAAAAAAACAATACTAACCTAAAACATAGGGTTACGAATAAAATTTAATTATTATAGAAGAGAAGAAACATCGTAAGAGACAAAAAATATTTTTTTAAATACTTTCGGAACATTCTAATCTGAAAGAGATGTGCATCCAAACTACCAACAAATGTCTCGCCAGTTAACGGTTTGCCAATTCGGACAGGGAAAATATCACATATGCGAATGGAAAATGCAGCTGATAGTGTTTTAGTTGATAAAGAGTGAAGAAGAATCAGAACTGTCACTGATTGATTTGTCTTCTTAAATAGACGAAGTAAGATGTGCTACATTTCGGTCCTCGTAAATGTGATATTTGCCAATTTCTGTCCCTGTTTCATAATAAAGTACAAACTAATACTATTAGTCTTGTCGATTTATCTTAATACAATTACACTGACTTGTACAATAGTAACTTGTACTTTAGTATTTTTTAATTTTTGTAATATCACTAATAGTCATCCCTATCATAAAAAAAATAAGTTTTAGTATTATTCCCACACTAGTTTCTACCCTTGTACTAATAGCTTTCATTATGAAACAGGGCCCTGGTGTTATAAATACAGATCTAGACTAATAAATTTTAGAATAATATTCGTCAGAAATAGTTATAAATATGATAAAGAGGTAGGTTTAACCGGATAGGTGAAGTAAATTGGGCATTGGTGAGGTATAGAAATACGGAAAAGGGAGATATTAAGATATATATATATATTTAAAAATTACAAAATTTTGTTGAATGCTCCAAAAACCATTGGAAGATAATATATATTAGGTAAAAAGTTTTTTACTATTAGCTTTCATTATGAAACAGGGCCCTGATGGTGCCTGAATCGATGAAACCTCGACTAATGAGATGTTTGCAATTAAATAAATAAATAACTCTGTACCGCTAAAACCCATGACGTGACAGGGATGCAGTACTTTGTGAGTACTGTTACTGAACCAGCGGTTGTGCAAAGAGGTGATTTAGTTAGAATCATGCTGGACCGTCAGATTTCACAATTAAATGTGGGGTACCCACATTAGGAGGCTTGGTGGACCTCGGAGGGCTGATTCACGGTTACAGTGAAACAGAAAATAACTATCTGCCAGTCGGATTTGAACCCGGGACCTTAGAGTTAGTAGTACTGTTCCTTACCACTAATTTAACCACTCATTTGCTATACAAAACTTTACATATAAGTGATACGTATGCTGACCATGTATAATTATTTATTTTTTTTAAATTTACCATCTAATTAAAGTGTGTAATCGAGCTTTTAGTTTCAAGTATTAGTAACAAAGTCAGTAATTTTTTTTTGTAAGCAAGAAAAGTGTTGATTGCTGGATGAATCGGAATTGAAAAATTCCAGTTACATATTTATTTTGTGTGGTATTATTTTACATAAAAATGTAAGTACCAAAAAATACTAATTTTTTGTGTGTTATAATATTATTGTACAATTATGTTCTACTTTTTTCATCAAAAACTATGTTTTTCCCATTTAGTGGACACTTCCCTACAAAGGAGGGTGTACGTTGCAGAGGGAGTGCTTACTGTGACTTCTAGCTTTAACAATGATTTCTTTTAACTGACTGATTGATTACTTACTGGTTTTTAATGTCTTCTGGAACAAATATTTGTAACCTTAAACTGTCTTTTCAAGTATTTGACTCATAAATCTGCAAATGGTCTTTTCATACTATATACGCGAATGGGTAGAAACTATCCGAACAAAATCCATATAATTTTTATTAATTTAACTAACTTCAATTCGATCACTCACATATACTCTGTATGTCAAGTAAATAAATCCTGAACTAAGAGCTTTTTCTTAAGATGACTAATTTTCGACAATAGTAGCATTAAGTCAAAATATACTGTGTTATCAATACAGAAGACGTAATGTTGAAAACAATTATGTTATTGGTTTTAAAAAATAAGATTATAAAAAGAAAAGCCTAAAATGTTCACAAATTTTTCAGTCAGAGCTACCTCCTGCAAAAAAAATATTAAAACCTTTTAAGGTATCATAAACTTGCTAAAATTAAAGCCCTGGTAGAACTCTTTACGTTGGATAGTCCCAAAAACACAGTTTTTAAAAGAAAAATAATTGTTTTTCCAAATTGTAAGAACCAAATATTTTATGAATTTATTATAGTGAATACCATAGAAAATGCTACTACAACGAATAAAATCATTAGAAACTACTACAACGTGCATTTAGATTCAATTTCAGAGTGAATAAATCTGCCAAATAGTTCTTGAGATATAGTTTATCAAAATACTTTTTTTTTTTTTTTATCAAAAAACAAACTATAAGAGTATTTATATTGAAGTTAGTTAAATGTACCATTAAGTAGTTACTAATAGCAAATATAGTTTTGCCAGTATATATTCTCAATACAGATTTCTCGTTATTTATAAAAAAAAAAAAATATTGCTTTTTGAAAAACTGCATCTCAGAAGTTATTGAAGGTAAGAAGAAGAGATTTATTAGGGCTATAAGTTTATACTGATTTAATGAAGGTTTTATTAATATTGCGGTACAAAGCATTAAAGATATTATACACTGACTCAAAAATGATCGATGATTTTTCTGCAAAAAATTTATTATTTATTCTTATTTTATAAGACCAATAACAATATTTTTCAACATCATATTTTGCATTTCATTCGATGACCCTCAAGATATTTTTAAAATTAAACAAAAATCAACGGATTTTGCTCACATGGATTTTTATATGTGTTTTTTTGAATCAGTTCATTCTGTCAAATATTTTTATCCGTGTTTCCAAATGAACCTGTTATCCAGAAGTTTTATTAAGAGGAATAGGGCATTCATGCCTCTATTTTGAAATTTTATTGGAACGAAAGGGGTCAGCTACATTTTTTAGATTTATGAGGATTCTTTAAAGAATGACCTTGGTTGCTGTATTTTACTATAATATGAATAAGAATTATATCGTTTAGTAATATTATAATATAGGAACAAAGTAAAAATCTTAAGATATTACAGTCATTAAGCCAATTTCATGTCTGGCTCTTTCTTTTCTCGAGCAAAATTTGAATAATAGAAGAACCAATGTTCCACTGGTTCATCCAAGGGATTACAAGTTGGGTACGATGATTTATCATCTAGTTTGAAGCGAGCAAAGTAGACCCAGATCAACCATGCCATGGGAGCAGTTGAGTGAGGTAATAATCTACCTTCTTTTCTTTTTCTTTTTTTTTTAATAATTAAATTTTCTTTACCCTTCCTGGTCATTTCTGACAAACGGGAAGAGGGAGGGGGAGGGTATCTAGAGGTAACTGTTGAGGGTAAATTTTTCACTTTGTGGGACCACCACAGAAATAAAAATCGACTCCCCAGGCCGGATTAGAACCAGCTCCGCTGCGGTCACGAGGCAGTTGTTTAACTCTCTCAGTCACAAACCCTGAGGTAGTAACCTGCCTCCCGATATTTTCGGGATATGAATGTTGATATATTGGGAATCAGGCGATGGGTCCATCTTCCAGAAGATGGGGCATTCCAGCGTCTCTGCCATCTTTCAAGAGTGTGATTTCTCTCCTCTTTTACTAATGGAGCCCAGTGTGCATTAGGCTCTTTTCGTTTTCTTCGGAATATTCGGCTGCGTTCGTCTGCCAAAAGATCATTGAAGGAATATCTGCGATGACGCAGACAGCATCTTAGAGCGCAGTACGAAAAGCTCGAGCGACGCATAGGTCGCTTCTTCGATGCACACTGATAGCAGTACAACATATAAATGCACAACATATGGCTTCTGCCCAGATTGGTGCTATGTACAAAAGTGTGAGACAGAAGCTTTCTATGATTTTCCTTTGGTCCACTCGGGATGCTCTGGTGTCTCTGTCTGTGAACAGCCTAGCTCAGAAAACAAAAAGTCGCACGAAGCTTTTTTTTTTTTTTTAATAATTTATTTATTGTTATTTACAACTGTATGCACATATATACAACAAGTAAATTTGCTGTAGGTGACATACAAAACTGTGGAGAATCTACCCACTGATAGAACTCCAATAACATTTCTTGAGAAGATCTCGAGGCCATCTTCTTTTCAGACGCCCAGGAGGATTATTAGGTAATAAAGGAGAAGCCAGGTTAGAAACAAGTGGATATCTAATTTAAGTTTCGTGCGTAACCGTTCCTTCCATAACAAACTTCTCAACCACCCAAAGAAGTTTGTTATGGAAGGAATGGTTACGCACGAAACTTAAATTAGATATTTGTGATAATATGCCTGGGATGTTACAATCCCTTTTTCGATAAAGTTCACAGATCGGAAGTGCCACTTTGTAAATAGGAATAGGTCTATCTATACCTGATAATCAATATTTTTTATTTCATATTTTTATAGTTAATATTTAAACATTTTAATTACTATTGACAGCTAGGGGTTTATTTGTATTATTTTATCCTTATTTATTTATTTTATTACAAGTATTTTGACGACTAGGGTCATTTATTCTGAATTTATTAATTGACATTGTTATTTTATACTTATTCATTATTTTTATTATATTTCTTCTTTTCATTAATCTGTATGTTTGTATATAGATTTTTATATATTATAACTTTTTTCTAAACAGTTAATTACATATATATTTCGAAACCTTATTGTTTTTATAGTCATGCCTGTTAAATCACCGCAGTCTGGATTAACCAAAATCTGCAGTGATTGTTATTTATAAATGACTGGCTCTGGACTTATGTAGTGGACTGTATTTGATGGATTTTAATATAAATGAATCTTGGCCAAATAGAGATATAAGCCTCTATTCTTGTATAATTCGGACAATTGATAATACATGTTTAACCAAAGGGGGTTACAATTTTGTTTAGTTATGTTAGTAATTAGTTTGTATCATAGATTTACACAGAATCATAAAGATATTTTAGTATACTTAACAGTTTAAGAATGATTCTTCGGTTATGCTAATCTCGCATTTTGACTCTGTCCCTTGGCAGGGTGTGGTTTGGATTATTCACTCACCCTGAGTGGTTGTTGTGAGCCATAAAATGATGTGGCTGTGACGGATACTGTTCTCACTCATATGGTACTTGTTTTCTTGCTCATTGGGTACTACTTGCTACTTCATTATTTTTGCCAGATGCATTTTGAGCTGCCATTCAATATTTGTTGGGGGGCCTTCCTTAAACAATGCCAATTGTCTAATACAGAGTTTTCTACGTTGCTGTGATACAACAGTTCTGGTACAAACCTAGAGTTAGTTGTATCACAGCAATGTAGAACAAACTGTAATAGACAATTGGCAGGACTATGCAAACAATAAAGTTGCGAAATTTCGCCTCAGTATAGTTGTCATATTGGCTAATCCTCAAATTAAAAAAAAATAATAAAATAAAATAAAATAAATA
>NW_027108239.1:424050-425521 GCF_000696795.3 Halyomorpha halys
AAAAAGGAAGATGGTTCGGGTGCAGTCAAAGAAAAACTCAACTAGTGATTAAACTATTAATACTGAGTCAACGTTTCGCCCCACGTCGCAGGATTTCATCAGGGCTAAAAAAGATACAAACACTTAAATTATGTAAACATGAATGAGAATTATTTTGTAAAAAAATGAAAATATTCATTAAATGGAAAAAATTCATTATGATGAGAAGATAGTTGACCTTGGATAATATATATATAAGGAGAATAAAGTGATGAAAGAAGTAGAAAATAAAAAAAAAATGGAAAAAATTCATTGTACATCCTTTTTATTTTTCACATTCATGTTTGAATCTTTTTTAGCCCTGGTGAAGCCCTACAACATGGGGCGAAACGTTGTTTCAATATTAATAGTTTAATCACTAGTTGAGTTTTCTTTGACTGCACCCGGACCATCTTCCTTTGGTATGAATGTGCTTATTTATCACTATTACTTATTAACTAATGTTACTTTAAAGAAATCAATTTTGAAAATGGGGCATGAAAGCCTTATCAGTCTGCTTAACGGTGATAAGACCTAGTTGATATAAAGATCATTTTACTTTACATTGGCATAATGACGTTTGTCAAAATCGTAATAATTTTAAATATTCATTTCCTTTTCTTCCTTTACCTAGGAATTTTTTTTAGCAGCTGTAATATTAAAATATATGCTTAATTTCTATTCAACTACTGCCGTACTGGAACGGTGGAGAGCAGTTCACAGATAAAAATTCATTCAAACAACAACCTTTTGAAAAGCAAAACAAACCACTCGAGACCAAGGTAAAGTGAATGAGCATTTGTTTTTCTTGTTATTGAAGGATGAAAACGGACCATTTGTGAAAATAAAAATAAAATATAAAATACCCTCTTAGTCTAATAGAACCACCCATTGTTCTTATGATTTAATCCTTTTTTACTCGAAGACAAACCCATCAAGTACGTGTACTCGACAACAAATCCAGTATTTTCCCTGGTTTGGAATTGCTTGTTTTTTCCTTCCTTCTAGCCCCTTCTCGGTCTAACCTGGACTAATCTCTTTTAATAATATTTCCAGGTTAAATCTACTTATTCTATTATTTACCTCTGAAGTGCTCGTTATATTCTGAAAAATAAATTTTTGAGTCAACGCGTGGGCATTATTCATCATTATTATTCTATCTGGAAAACATAAAAAAAAAAAAAAAAAAAAAAAAAAAAAATCAATTGTTTAAACAAGCACCAACAGATTGAATTAAATATATGTAATTTTCGGGAGTTGAAAAAAATCACTAGATAAAGTGGATTATTAATAGCAAATAACCCAAAAAATATTATACTTTACTTTTCCTTTGTTTCTCTATCTGTTTTAATGTATATATTTAATGTATATTTCCATTTATTGTTCACCGAATTTAAATAATGCTCTATCATGTTTACTTTACAAATTATTTTCGTTGTTGTGGCACTACTGC
>NW_027108239.1:427805-429808 GCF_000696795.3 Halyomorpha halys
ATCAGCCAAACATAGGATAAAACTCAAACGCAAATATTAATTTCATAAATCCACAGATTATAGATAATGTTAATTACAAAAAAAAAAATGGAAAACAATAGAAGTCTTCCATATCAAAAAACAACATATTTTATGTTGTTAATATCAAAACAATTTAAGCAAAAGTTATACAGATATTATCAATAAATTGAAAATATAAAGAAAATAATTATTATAAACTAGAAATGTTAGGCTGATGAACCGTACATGTAATTATAACAGAACTAATAAAATATTTTTCATTGTAAGAAATGAATAGAAGTATGAACAATAATAGGCATCGAGGTTTACAACAAATATCAATTTATCCTTTTCAGAGTTCATATGACAATGGAGACGAACATAAACTCTCCTTGTTTAAAAAGTTTTTTAGTGTACATTTTTCAAACAATGTTTGTGATTAGAATTTTATTTTAGACTTGTAGAGAGCCATCCCATTGTGAAACAATTATCAGTTAACATAATTAAAGGCACAATGATAAGTAATTATTTTATTCATATTTAAGCTCATGAGTTATTTGATATAAATACTGATTAAATGAAATTGTTAATTAAATTTGCAGCGTACCTGAAGATGAAGTAGTGGCCCTTAAACGTTGTGACAAATGATTATTGATTGAATTCTTAAATAAAAATATTTAAAGAAAAGATATTTCTCACTACATCTTATTAATTAGTATTGAAAATCTTCTAGTCACTTGTATCTAAATTATAAAATGACTATCATTTTAACAGCCAACATAAACTAAAATATAATTGGGCAATTGGATAAATGGCAGTCAGAAATAGGTGAAAAAAAAAATTTAACCAGACCCTAACTTATTTAAAAGTTATATATACTCATTATTCGTAACATACACCATCAAAGTTTAAACTAAGGTTTCTTAAATCTCGGGTAAAATCAATAATTATACGTTGTACCAGAAAAGTTAACCTTCAAATCTGGCGGTGAACTTTATCGGCCAATGATAGGTCATTAAACTGAGATTTAGAGCAAATCTATTTATAAGTAGGTAACCATACAAAGAACTTTTCTTAGTACGAGTTGGATGGTATTTAGCGAAGTTGAATAGTGTTATTCCGTTTCTTTTGAAGCAGATTGACGATTTGACAGACTGTGAGGACTTCAAAGAATTAGTTGCTCAGGCAATAATAAAAAAAAAAAATCCTTCTTCGACCAAATACTTTTTTACAGTTGTCAAATGATGAATTTATGAAGCTATTTTGACTGTCAAATATGACTATTAACTGTTGAATTAATTGCATGGAGAATTAAATTTTGTTTTGTTGTTGACTATTACTATATTTGTTTGTTTTTTTAACTTATACTAAACTATTATAAATACATTATACTATAAATCAGTATACTAATCCATTATAACACCTGCTATTTAGCTTTACCCATCTCTACAGTCCTCCCAGAAGGTTGAAACGACAGCCAATTGTAAATGATTATATTGGAGTTTCTGGCAGTAGCCAGGATCTCTACAATGGTGAGCGTCTGCGCTATAATGCTGGTGCCCTCGCTCACCCTCTAAAGGCTTCTAATACCAGTGACCTGGTTGAGAAGTACTGGGAACTTCCGGAGTCCTCCTTTTTCCTTCATAAGTGGACAAGTTTGGTTCAGTACTCCTGGCTGAATGTATTTTATATACAAATGTATATGGTTAAGATGTTTTACTTTTAGTTTAATTTTTTTTTTCTGTTTATTATTTTGTTTTTGTTATTTGAATATGTTTCTGTAAATACGATGTAAATATGTTCTCTTATCCCTATTACCAACGTCCAAATGTTTAAGACAGAATGTAATGTTACACGATTAAAAAAAATCTAAGGAACTGTACCAAGCAACTGACTACAGCATTTAATACCGACAAAACATTATATAAAACAATTAAGCAAAAGAGGACTTATATATCTCTCTCTCTCTCTCTCTCTCTCTCTCTCTCTCTCTCTCTCTCTCT
>NW_027108239.1:429877-455618 GCF_000696795.3 Halyomorpha halys
GAAGTACTGTTTACTAGACCAGCGGTTGTGCAAGGAGATGATTTGGTCAGAATCACGCTCGACTGCCAGACTTTTACCCAATTAAGGGTACACACTTAATGAGGCTGGGTGGACCCCGAAGGACTCCTTAACCCACAGGGCTGACTCACGGCTACAGCATAATAGAAAATAATTATCTGCCAAAGCTGGATTCGAACACGAGTTATTGGAGTTAGTAGTCCATTGATTTACCAATGAGCTACCCACTCCCAATAGAGGACTATATATATGTAAATATCTTATTTAGGAATGAATGTGTTTAAGATATTTTAATTTAATATTTTTTTCTCTATTTATTATGTTGTTTTTTTTATCATTTAATTTATGTATAAAAAAAAAACAATAAATTTGTACCGTTACGATTCATGAAGGATCCGGGACGCAGTACTTTTTAAGGAAGTACTGTTACTAAACCAACGGCTGTGCAAGGAGGTAATTTGGTCAAAATCACGCTCGACCACCAGATGTTTACCCAATTAAGAGTACACTCTTCATAAAGCTGGGTGGTTCCCGGAGGTCCTCCGAACCCACTGTTAATATGGTGTAAATATATTCTCTTATCCCTATTACCAATGTATAAATGTATATGACAGAATGTAATGTTATACAATAAAAAAAAAAAATCAGTAAGCAGCTGTATCAAACAACGGACTCATTTAATCCCAACAGAACATTATATAAAAACAATTAAGCAATAGAGTACTGAAGACATATGTTCCAGGCTCACGTCAAGAACAACAAACTAAAGCTTCGGATTGGCCGATTAGAAGGAATAAAGGATACAAATTGCTTCTATTAATTCAAGGATAATTATATTGTGTAATAGGGCGGAAGGGGTGGGCTAGTTCTCCGGCCTTGTCAATCTGGTTCATGGTGACGTTACTATCAAACTCAGCTTTTCACTTCTCCTTATGTCTTTCAGCTGTCAGGGAAGGAATATGTAACATACAATCGCTAACAAAGATCCTCAAAATAGTTGGTAGTCCTAAATTAAGTAGATTGTAGATGATTAAAATATATAAATTAAGTAGATAGTAGTTGATTGATGCTAATAGAAGATAAAATATAATATTATAGAGGTAAGAATTATAAAAAATAAATGGTAAACAAAAATTTAAAAAACAGACATTGTTAAAGTAAATAAAGAAATAAACATAATTAAAGGAGTGGAAGAAAATTTAAATGATGAGTACTGGAGTTAACATAAAAAAAAAATAATAAATCAACATAATGAAGTGTACGAACGAAAACGGTGTATATGATACAATGGGCAAGAAAGAAAACGGAAAAAATGTTGCAATGGTTAAAAGATACACAGTAATATAGATGAATAAAAATTAATAAGCTAAAATAAATAAAGAATGTCAAGAAAAGTGAATAAGGAAGGAACAAGGGAAAAGAGATATGTGAGATTGAGAAAAAAGAAAAAAATATTTTTAAAATACAGAGACTTACTGACTTAGGCAAAGATTCCGTTAAAAGAGACTGCGGACAAACTCGTCCGGTAGATTGCGGGTATAAGAGCACAAAAAAATACATTAAACCAAGCGGAAATTTCTACCGGCATGAATAACTAACTATGAAAGGCCACTTAGATAAAATAAATAAAGCTGTAAAAAAATTAAAGGATTGTAGAGTAAAATTAGAAAATAACTTGTGTGAAATTATAGTTGAGCTAAATAGATAAGCGATGAGAAAATTAAAATGACCTGTAGACGATTGGTGACTGTAGGAAATAATAAAAGGTGAAATGAACTTAGAAAAGGAGGTAAGTAATATAATACAATAAGGAGTTGTCAGAAAAAAGAGTTGTGGCTGTTATAAAAAATAAATTGACTGTTTGAGAAAAGGCTAGAGATAGGTTGTGTTTGTCAATTTTTTTATGACCAGGAGAAAATTCTAATTGTGCATAAATACTTTCGGAGAGGATTCGTTTGTTACGGTTAGAGACAGTTGCTAAAATGGAAGTATTGTCGAAATCAAATGAGTGGTTAAATGATAAGGAATGGTCGGATAATTTGGAAGCAGTAAAGTTACGGAAATTGATCAAATATTTATGTTCGGTTATGTGGTCTTCAATTAGTCAAACAAGAATTAAACGATGTGCTGTAAAAATAAAATAATTAAAACTTAGTGGTGGTCAATAAAGGTATCAAAATAGTAAAATAAATCTATTTATTGTTAACCAATGTTTCACCCAACTTGGCAGGGCTGTCAGATTCAAACGGAGATGACAACTTAGGAAAAGTATTTATAATTAACCAACGTTTCTTAGTCGCCATCTCCGTTTCAGTCTGACAGCCTTGACGAAGCCCTTCAAAGTGGGGCGAAACCTTAGTTAACAATAAATAATAATTATTTATTGGTTTAATGGTTTTAAATTGGTTTAAATTGATTTAATGGTTAAAAAAAATAAATAAATAAAGTCATTTTACTATTTTGATACCTTTATTGACCGCCACCCGGACTATCTTCCTACAATCTACTTCATGCGGTCAACTATCTCCTTCCAATATAAAACTCATTGAAACATTTTATGTTACAATGAAACTTCGATAGCTCGAATATTTATAAATCTCTTTGAGCTAGACATAACATTAGATATAACAAGCAATAAAACCTGGATATATCCTAATATATAATATATAATATATAATTTAAAATCCTTTCAGAAAAAATAATTAATCTTTGTGCATTGGATGTTCGTAATAAAAACCGCTAAATAACGAAAATGATCTCTAGCAATAATGACCTGTATTTAACGAAAATGACTTCATTTTATGTACTCAAAAAAACGATTGGACGTGTCTGAACATAGATCTTTACAAGCCTTTCGCCAACCCTCTTGCCGTTCTTTCCTTGTTACGTTTAGTAAGTTTCGTTAGCGTTAAGTCACGTGACCAAGCGCAGTTGTCAATAAGTTTTGTTTACCATTGAAGTGTACTAAGTTGAGACAACCGAACACAGCACTTAAATCTATGTAACTATTTTTACACGTACTTTAGAGTGTAGAAATATACTCAGATATGTAAAGTATGTAATAAGTACCTTTTGTCGTTTTGTAAAATAAAATTCATACTTCACATATGTGGCGCTTCATCCCGTCACTGTTTCTGGCCCTCCTTCAAAAGTCTCTGCCAGTTGTTTTTATGAATTGCTGCAACTTTCGTTTTGAAATACGTATCCGTGCATCCACCTCTAGCGAGCCGTCCAAAAGCTTTTTATATCCTCGATGCTGCAGAGTACTCATTAACAAGTCGTACAAGTTTCTTTGCATCAATTCTTAGATTCAAGAGGGGCTCTTATAATGCTCAAATAGGTGAGCTCCGGCATTGCCATTCTCACCAGACAAAGCAATTTCGTCAGGATGTTCATCTCCATGACTATCAAATACCAACTATATGTATGTTTGTATATAGAGTTCTTGTAATATAATTAGTATACACGCTTACATAGTATTGGTATATATAATTAAATTACACTGTTTTTATTTTTCCACTGTTTATCAAGATTGAACGCCATACAAGTTGTTGTATAGAGGACGATAATCACACGTTTGGACCTCGTATAGCGAATTTTTAGCTAATTACCTTTATATAACAAATCCCTAAATCAGGGACGTCGCTACAGGAGGGGAAGAGTGACCCTCCCTCCAAATAATTAAAAAACTAAAAGAGTTGAGAAATTAAAAAAAAAAAACCTACTTCAAAATGCAAAAATTGTAGTAAAACATTTTGCTCAAATACTATTTAAAACCTAAAACTTATATCAATGTTAACTTTTAAGTTTAAAAATTGAAATTTCATCGACATAATGTTGTTTTTGAATATAAATGCGAATTATTGTTGTCAATATTCAACATTCGCAACAGGCTAGTGAAAATTTTTCCTATTTTTCAAAAACCCAAAAAGTTAAGAAATTGTAAATTTAAAACGTATATTAAACTGCAAAAATTGTGGTAAAACACCCGACTATTACTACAATTTAAAAATAATACCAATATTATCTTTTGTGTTGATTAATTAGAATTTTATAGATACTACGTAAAAGAAAACCAAAATTCTTGTCTAGATCCAACATTCACATCAGATAAGTGAAAGGTTCCGAATAATTTTGAAACTCAAAAGTTGAAGAAATTTTTAATTTAAACAACTAATAAGTACTCCAATCTTTGAAAATTGCAATTTCCTACAGCAAAAGTTGATAACCAAGGATTATCGTTAGAGAATTCTGACCATGAAGTTAACTTTCGCCAGATCGTCAATCTCGCATCTAGCCACGCCCCAATTTTAAGAGTTAAGCTAAATTATGGAAACGTAAGACCACGTAAGGTTAATTATTGAAGTCAACTTAATACCAGTGAAATGACTGGGACGGCAGGGGGTTCCGTCATGTCACCCACATTTGGGTAGTAGAGCTTGATTCGGGCCTCTCTATTTTGCCCAGGGATATTGTAATATTGTATATAGGTACGATTGTGTTCAAGATTTTATTTTAATTATTTACCTCAGTTTTTTTCTTATTTTCTATTATTAAACTCAGTTATCCGCCTACGTTTATTTATGATGTGTATATATAATTTGATTTTTATCCATTTTAGTTTATACTTGATTATTTTATTGTATTATTATTCATTTACTTTTTATTTTAATTTGATATGTATATATGGTATGAATGTGTACATATCTATTGCCCTCGAGTGAGGCAGAATGTATATAATAGTAATAATGGATTAGCATTTTTCTCTATAATTGCAGAAACAAAAATGGTAGGAGAAAACGATTGGTGAAATACTGTGGCTGTGGAAGGAATGGGTGAGCTGATTTGGGAATCTGAATTAAATAAGAATAGATACAACAAAGATGGTTTTTCGATCCTATGATAACACTTCACAGTTCGATGTCTAAAAAAAAAATAAGAAATAAAAAACCCACTATACTGTACCATATACACCGCACTTGAACATGCCTGTGATGTCTCAGTTCATTTTAGAGAACTTTTAAACACCTTTAAACAACAGTTAATGATATTTTCCTTTAGTTCATATTCGGACAATTAAAAAAAAAATAGAAGAAATTGACAAGGCCGTAACTTATACAATTTTTTAAAAGACTAGATAGACAAGAGCTTGTACCAAAATCATTTGGACTACTTGAGAGGATCAACTTTTGAGTTCATCGTTGCCCATGAACCAGCCAGGTGAAGAAACAATTTCTTCATAGCTTTCAACTGCTTAAAATAATTTTCCAAGGATTCTATTCGAGATACTTCCAACCTTTTCTTGGAGGATACTAGGCTGCTCCGCCGATCCGATCAAACCGATCAGATCAATCTCAGAATCATACTGGAGATGTTGAGGGAATTCAAGATAAGGATTTACTACAAGATTTCAAAGTGGCCTATGAACGCGTTTCTAGAAAATAACACTACGAGAAAATGCTAGAGTTAGGGATCCTACTGAAACTTGCAAGTCTGGTCCACTTGCTAATGAAGTACTCGTATATGAAATTTAGATGGAATATAGAGCTCTGCTCTACCCCTCACACGTGGGGGATAGAGTGGGCTCAGGGATCCTCAGGTCGATTGTGTAAATATTGTATACATTATTTTATCATTATGTTATTTTATTTTTCATACAGGTAGTTTGATTATGTTCATCTTGTCTATTCTTTTGTTTGTATATATTTTAAGAGAGTTTTTTTTTTTATTTGTTTATTTTATTTGTATTTTTTTTTCAATTTTTTTTATTATTTTTTTTAATTTATTTTATTTAATTTATTTTTTTTTAATTTAGTATGTATGAGATCATTCATCACTATTACCTATTGCCCACAACTGTGTGGCAGATTGTAATATCTATCAATAAATAAATCTATCAAAAATAAAAAATAAAATAATAAAAAAAAGATGGAATATAAGCACGCAAACACTACTGGTGTAGGTCAGTAAAACGGATAGGTATATGGTGGCAAGCACAACTTTGAAGAAGTAGAGGGATTCATCTACATTATTATCTAACATAAAAAGTCGTAGAAAGTAATGGACAGTGACAAAAACTCATAAATATATTGAATTAATGAATAAATATTTTCGAATTTCCATGTTTTTTCTAGCAATAATATGTTTTACATTCACCTAACCTAGATATGATGAAATCGAAAAATGGTAAATGAAAGTCGCATGACAATTAGAAATCTGCTATTTTTTTATTTTTTGGCTGTTGTATTGTATGATGTGCTCACTGCACCAATATTTGTTTATTGGAAAACAATACATATTACACTTTTAATATTAACTACTGTTATACTTTCTCATCAGTAGCTTTTACCTGTTATACCAGAGTTATTGCTTCTGGACGAATGAATTGTTGAGGAAGGAATATTGTAATTATAGTTCTGAATCCTTTTACTAAATACTGAAACAAATTATTTTTTTCTCATAAAATCTCTATTCCTGTTTGATATTATTTTTTTTTAAAATAAGCAAAATTTCTTAGTACTTTAGTGATAATAAATTTGACATAAAACATTACGTTTCTTATAAATGTATAGCTCAGTCGTAACAACATAGGCTGATGACACATGTGTATTGTCTGTAAACATTGATGGTACTACTGCATTACAAAATCTGTAGTCTCACACAACATCCATTGGAGAATGGTGTCACAGCTGGAGAATCAAAATAAATCCCATCAGATTTACTCTCCGTTGTAAACCTCTACCCTGCTCTCCCTCAGAATTTTTTTTAATATCCCACAAACGCCCGTTTGACTGATTCGCTACTTAGGACTCTTGACAAGAGACTAACTTTTAATTACCATGATAGACAGAAACGACAAGAAACTCCTCAAAGATTTCGATTACTACAAAACCTACCTGACAAACGCTTTAAACTTTACTACAAAAAACTCTTATACACTATGACAATCAGACCAATTTGAACATACGGAATTGAGCTTTGGGGCTCCACAAAACCATTAAATTTCTCCCGTATCCAATCCTTAAAATTAAAAATTCAAGGCTCCTTATTACGACACAAATAAACTCATCCATAAAGACCTCAACATCCCATTCGTTATTGCAGATTTGGCCCGAAATAGATATATCTCCTTTCATTCCGAAATCCTTACCCACCCAAACAAACCCATCCTCAATATCTTAACCTTTACAATTCTTGATAATCCTTCGAGGCGTCTGAAAAGAAGATGGTCACGAGATCTTCTAATTCTTAGTTTACTGCTTTGTATTTTATTATCCTACATTGTCAACATATTTTTAGTTATTGTAGATCGTTTTTAGCCCAGATGAAGCCCTGCAAAGTGGGTAGAAACGTCGGCAAATAAATGGTTGTTAACTATTTTTGTTTCTTTTGAACCCACACCCGTGTCATAAATATCTCCTTCATATTTTAAAAAGTTCGGTCAATTATTTATATGTAAAAATCGACAATATCTATGAATTTGAAAATATTAATTGTGACTACGCTTATAATTTATATCTGTCAAAAATGTTTGGACTTATAAGAGTTTGAGAAAAACAAAGTCTAAAACGAAGAGGAAAAGGATGATCAGAACGGGTATCTCCACCAGTTTTTAAATAAAATATACCCTTAGAAAATATAAAATAAAATCAGCTATAGGTAGATAATAGTTAAGAAAAAAATAGTTTAAAGACAACGTGTATTTTTATGGATTTAAATGAAAAAAATTGACTTTTATTATGAATTGAATCTATGTTTCCTGATTTCAGAACCGTGCAAGAATAAATCTGGAACGGCTGGAAGAGATACTCCATCATTATGCACCCTCGCTGGAATAGGGATGGAATTAATTAGGGGTGCATCTCTGGACTGTTCACCAATCCCATTATGCAGAGAAGGTTGATCGTATCACAATAATTCTTGAACTTGAAGCATATTTGTAAATTTTTGTATTTTCTAATATATGATTAGCTTTCGATTACTGATAGAAAAATATTGTTTTTGCAAAAAATTCTCCCGATTTACTGATCCATTTCAAATAGCTTAAGCTGAAAATTGGAATCATATCTTCCCATATATTCAATACACATTTGTCATCTTTTACATTCACTTAATTATATATGCATTTTATGGAAAGGGGAATTTTTCAAAACCGGAAATGATTTCGAAACAAAGTTTTCAACGGACATACACGTTATATTATGATATTCTGAGTCCTAATAGTGTAAATGTCTCACAAAACGGTCTGTGTGTTTATGTTTGTGCTTTAGTGAACAGTCTAGCCCAACAAACAAACAAAATGTTGTTGGAAACAGAAACTACACATTTATTGTAGGGGCATGCTCGGGATGTTACAGCAACTTTTTCATTGTAATCGAAACTTCATTTGGAAGAGGCACTTTATTATTGATTTTACACTTTTATACAATAATTTTCCGAGACGGTTTCAATGATTTTGACTCAACTCGTAAATAGTTGAATTATATTTTTGTCATATTTTCGATTTTTATGTTTAACGCTGTTAGCATATAGCTTTATAGAATTAGTGTATATTTTGTGGGTTTATTCCGAAAAACTGCACTTTCGGCACGTTATAAGATTTTTCCTCACGTCTCTTTTTAGCGCCCTAAGCTCGCAGTCATACCATGACTAATTATTTTTCTATACTTTGAATCTAGAAAATTTTATTTGATTTCTATTTTTAGCAGTTTGTATTATACTACAAACGAAATTATTATTTAAATCACTAGCATTAAGTGATTCAATGGAATCAATAATACAATTTGATATATTGTCACTATACATCATTGAAGGACTTCATAACAAACTCATATTCCTTTCCTGTGAGGAATGATTATAGCCATATACTGAAATATCCAACAGTAACTGAGTCCGGAAATGATCTGAGGCTGTATAATTTTGGGATGGTTCAAAATCGTAAATGATGGAAATAGTATCCACATAAAAGCAAACAATTTCGACAGTTGAGGTTCCCAGTGAACTGCAATAAGTAAAATTTCACCTCCCATTCCCAAATGAGAGTAGTATTATATATGTATAATCTTAATTTAATACTGCATTTATGTAAAATATTTTTAATAAAAAAAAGATAAACCTCCCCACTGTGACAATGGAAGGGAACGATTGCTGGTAGTCCCAGAAATCTCAACATCTCCAGAAGGAGAGCAAGCTTCTTTAAAACGTCTTTACTTAAAAGGGTAGGAGTGTATCCAGTAAAATTCAGAATCACATTTTTGAGATAGTTTTGATGGGCAGATTCGACTTGACTAAACCCCTCTTGTAAAAAAACACAAGTCGAAGAAATCTGCATGGATATAAGGGAAACAACTATAGCGAGGAAAGGAAAACTCCTATACATGGAACATTGGGTCTATGTTACAACCGGGAAAAATGAAAGAGGTTGCAAATAAAATTATTTTATATGGAATTAATTTATGTTGAAGAGATACGACAGTCGAAACATGTGCGTATTAATAAGAGTGATTATTCCCTCATTTATAGTGTAGTGGTTTTGATAATAGAAAAGGGCTATATGGAACTGGACTAGTGATAAATAAAACTATTTGATGTTCACTATTCTGTAATATTAATAATAGGATTTGCAAATTAGAATAAAAGGAACATAACTCTACTTTCGGCTCATACAGAATACAAGAGGAAATGATAGATTTTTATCATTACATTTAAGTTAAACATAGTAAATCAATGATATATCAAACATGTAAACCCTCAGGTAACGCAAAGGTATGATGTATTAATTGTTTCTGGTGCTTTTTATCCACAAATTTACTCAATATTGCGGGAAAATATTCCCTACATGATTTAACTAACAATAATGGACAATAGTGAGCAGAGTTTGCTGCAGCCCGTATTTTTAAAATTTATTTTAAAATGAGAACACTATTCGTACATTTGGGAACATGAAAACTTTCTGGTGGTGGCATGAATCAAAGATCTTATTTTGATTTCGTGGAGATAGGTCTATAGTATAACTTAGGGCCTCCTGAGGCTTTAATTGCGGTGCTTCAAAAGTTCTTTTTAGGCATTTTTATCTTGATAAATGTTCAGAAAGGCAAAGTAAAGAGGCAATATTGATAAATTAAGTAGCGTGAACCCTAAGGATGGATTGATTGCCATTGTCGTGGGTTGATTGAAACTGAGGAACAAACTCGGAAAACATGTTTTGTTTTGTTGTATTTTTGTTGCTTCTGCCTGGTTATTTGTGATAGGATTATCAACATGTTATCAACCTATTCTTACCATGGTGGGAAGGGGGTTCAGGTTTATATTCTGTGGGACCGCCTCGAAATAAAAGTCGACTCATCCAGGCCGGATTTGAACTCACGTCATTACAGTATCGAGGAACCTGAGTAGACGCTCTGTCATCCTCAGCTATAGACAGCCCTAGGATACTATAAAGGAATGGAATAGTTTGAAGCCAATTATTAAAGAGACTCCTGCTCAGGTACTAGCAGAATACCTAAAAGATAAGTGATTGAGTGGTTTGATTTTGGAATAATACAACTAAGGATCAAAATTAGGGGGTCAACCACAGTCAATCAAGTTGTGACATTTCAGCACGGAATATAATATTATATATAATTGTCGCAGGACTTTATTATTTATTACAATTAGTATTTGCTCGAAAAAACTATTTTTTATTAAATTAGTAAATTTTCACTCCTAGGGGGGCAGCTTCCCCCTCCTGTCCCCCCTCTGGAGTCCCCCCTCTGGGGCCCACGGATACAACTTCTAATAACGTTCCTTTCACAAAATCCGGGTAGAAAGGGAAAATAACGAACTGGTACATTTTGGGTTGACATTGTCACGGATTGATATAACTAATGTCCTTTTGATTATTTTTTTTTCATTTTATTACGGTTAATTGTCTTTATACTTACTAAATGAGACGTTAAAATTAATAATTGGCTATTAATTCATCAGTAAATGATTTTCTAAAGCGTATTGTACCATTGTTGTGACTGTTCATTTCTTCATCGTTTCCGTTTCTTTTTGGATCCGAAAAACGGCGCAAAAATATCAAATAGAAATTTTATTAGTTGATACTGAATTAGTTTTGTTTGATAAAGGTTTCAGCTAAGAGTTGACCAATGAACATTTAAAAGTGAATATCATTATTTATTTTTTCTTGGAGATGTGTTTTTTGTGGAAAAGTGGGACTTATCTTTTTTATATTAACCTATCTTTAAACTGAGTGGAAAGAAAAAAGTAGGGCAATTCTACCACATCACGTGGTAGCCACTCCACTTCCACTCCTACCTTTTTCACACAAGTTCGCCAGAGAGGAAAAATAAAGGTCTTTATGTATTGTATTACCGTTTTTGTGATTTTTTTCCCTACATTTTATTGTGACCATCGGGGTTACACTCATAAAATGCGGTGTTAAAATTAATAATTAATTTCTGAAGTTTATTTCACCATTAAATTTCAAATTAATATTTTATTTGTAAATTTTGCGATCAAATTTCAACATTATATATTTATGTAATAAAAAAAATGTAATTATGCAGTACGATTGCAACTGTATGTAATTTGAAAATTTATTCAAGGTATATGATCAGAAATATACTGGAGCTAACAGTTTTCTTGCACCAATACTTAGACACCATATTATCAGTAATGACAGGAGTAACCTCTTAATTTAAATTAATTAACAATAAAACTGTATGTTATTGACAAGAAATTAATTGTCATAAAATAATTACTAAGTGAGCTGGATTCATTTTCTAGTAAACAACTCTAATATAGCTAGGAAATTACAAGCTACAATGTAATTAGAGGCTATTAATTTTTTTTTTTAGAAGTTGTTCTCTTCGTCGATCATTTCCCCATAATTTGCAAATCATGTTATCATGCCATTTCCTGAGTTGGCTATCGGAGCAGGAGACACAAGCCTTACTGTCCTCAAGTGCCAAGTATGAGGTAGCCCTTATCGATTGAGGAACACAGGGGAGCTGTCCAAGCACCGGCTGTAAATTTTGCAAAGTACTAGGTGAGGGGGGGAGGAGATAATGAGGAGATAAGAATGTTGCACCAGCCATCCGGCGGCGGGGGCGTGGCCCAAGCTCCACCCTCTCCATTTTTTGCACATCTTCTACAATTCTAATTAGATTCCGTTTCTGTAATCGGAACACATCCCTCACGGCCTCGGTCCCGGCGGGATAGGAAATAGTTCAGTCCTGTTACCTTATGACAAGCTAATGTCTCACATATACAGACTCCAAAATAGTTTGAGTTTTCTTCACGGACTCAAACTCCTCGTGCAAATTATTAAAATAAGTCTACAGGAACAAAATTATATCACAAATAAAACTAGAAATGACCCATAACATAATAAACTAAATCAACTGCTTTAAAATCAAATGTATACTAAGGTCGCATTTGTGACAGAGGTGCAGGTATAAAGCAAACTTCAAACGCTGTATCTGTTAAAATACTTCGAGAATGATTTTAACACATACATTTTCCATTCCTCAAATGAAAGGAAGATGTCATCATCAAGTTGAGCCAACAATTAGCCTCGTACCTAGGTTTGGCCCGAATCAGGGATTCAACCGAAAATATATAGTAGCAATATTAATGCTAAGGATAGACTACGGATGCACACAGAAATACCTCAAACATATTTATTGATACAAATAAAAAAATATATAGAAATAGTGAAATATGTCAAGCGCCGAAAGTTCCACGCCAAATTTCATTCGCATGCAACAATTATAGAAGAAAAAAAAAGAGAAGAACCAACACCTGAAGAAGAAGGCTCAACAATTGTCAATCTTCTTAGATTAGTTCTTAGCTAAAGTATCATGTAGAACAGGGGTGGCCAACGTCGATTACTAGCAATGTCTGGAGTTGATTCCAAATACCATGGACTTTGAAACGATTGTTGAAGACAAAACATTCAAGTAATAGTTTCAGACATACTTCATATGGATCAAAAATTATTAATTATTTTTTTGGCCCTTTAAAAAATTATTGTTGTTGTTTTTTAAACTGGTAGATAACCCGTGTATATGTATTTCAGTACGATTTATACTCAGCGAGCTATTGATAGAATAGCAAAATTAAGACATATTTTTTCATGATACATTTTCCTGGCAAAAATCAAATTATCAGCCTTGCTAAGCAGCATTATAACAACAACGTTTTTCATATTTACGAAGAAATACAACCTATTCAATAAAAAAAAAAAAAAATGCATTTTAGCTTAGTAAAAATCTATCTTGAGAATCTGTCAGAAAATCGAATTTTTTAGGCAACGCTTATATGGAATGCTGCTATCAAAAGTTAGGTCTGGAAATTTATTTTCTTCATGAGCCTATATCTCGAAAAAATAATAAGTGATTTAAAAAATTGTTTTGAACAAATATATTACTTATCTTCCCATACATCGCTGAAATGCACCTGATTCTGAAGCATAGTGTATAAACATAGTATGCATTTCACGCCCCTTCTTCCCCTTTAGACTAATCCTATGACAAGTCCCTCGCGATTTACTTATAAGATAAAAAGTTAATCTTATATATTTATATTATATAAGTTGGCCACCCCTGATGTAGAAAACGAGCACAAAATTTATTTCTAAAATATTTAATTAAGATTTAATGGTCAAATGATTAATTTATGTAAAGAGCTTATTTCATAAGTATAACGCTGATTGATCAGAATAAAATATTTTTAAAAAAAACAGGACAATGATAATTCAAAACACACTCTTACTTTTCCCTTACCGGTCAACTTAGAAAAGAATAACAAAAAATAAGAGTGATATAGTGGCTAACTCCATGATTATAGCTTCAAGGCTGCCACACATCAGATCCCCTGATATTAATTTTTTTAAAGCAATTAAAAATAGTTTTATAATTTGAAAAACTATAAATTATTAAATTATAAATTAGTAGTCGCAAGAGTAAGGCTTCTGATAGATCAGGGATGCACACAGAAATACCTCGACCTATAAAAATTGTGAAATATCCAAAGCGCCGGAAGTATCAATCCACATTCTATCCATTTCCATCTGAATTATTAGAAAAAAACAAAGCAAGACAAACACCTGAAGAAGAAGCCTAGTCAACAATTATCAATCTTCTTACATCTGTTGTTAGCTAAAATGTATATCATGTAGAACTTCATAAATTTTAACAACATTTTATAATAAAGTATTGAATTTAAATTCAATGGTGAAATGATTTGTTTTAAGAACTATTTCATAAGTGTGACGCTGATTCTTCAAAATAAAATGTTTTAAAAAAAATACGACAATAATTCAAAATATTCTAACCTTTATTTTTCCTTATCTATCAATTTGTGTGAAAAAGACAGGAGTGATACGGTGGCCAAAACCACATTTATACCTTTAGGGCTGACACACATCAGAACTCCTGATATTTAATTTAATACAATTAAAAATTAATTTACGATTTAAAAAAGATAAAATATTTCAGCGATCTCTAAATCAGGTAGTTAGTAACGCTATATCCTATCCTAAACAGAAATTCCAAACTAAAACCAGAAACAACTGTTCTTATAATTAAAACAATCCTCAGGCCACTGCTGGTGTACGCCTGTGAAGTCTGGGGAGCGGCATCCTTCACGAAAAAGAAAAACTACAATCTTTTCAAAATAAAGTCCTAAGAATCGCAGTTAATGCTCCTTGGTTCATAAGAAATAGCCAATTGCATCGCGAATTACAAGTGGAGTCAATAGAAGATTATATCAAAAAACGGTTCATGAAGTTCCACTCCCAGTTGCCGACAGTTAAAGGAGCAGTGACCTACAACCTGGGAAACCCAACCTCAACTCAAAGACTGAATCCCAGACTGCTGCAGGACATTCTTTTATAAATTTTTAATAATTATAAAATTAATTCATAGTCACACTACCTCTATTATATATCATTATTATGCATTATTATTTTTTTTCTCTCTTCCCTTTTTCAAATTAATTTGTTTCTTTTTACTATTAGAAGACAATTGTTTGTTTTATTTAAGTGTACCAATATCATTATTTTTTGTTATTAATTTTACTTTCCTCTTTAATTAAGAAGCATTATTCTTATATATTTATTTTACTTTTAATAAGAACATTGTATGTAGTTAGGGGTGTCATTTGTATGACTATACCCCCTCATAATCAACTGTTTAAAAATATATATAATATAAGTTATATGAACCATGTCTGAAGGCCCACCAGTCCGATCTGGTATAAAAATAAAATAATAATCTAAATCAGGTCCCAAATAACTGGTTGAGATCAATTTATTTTCATTATAACCAGTATCAACCTTGAAAATCTTCATTAATAAATCTGAGATACATAAATTGAAAATATAGCATTCGTGTGCTTTGAAGAAATAAAAAACTTGAATTATTTATGCGTCTGGAAAACTTTCTAGTACTATCGACCTTTCTACTCTTCAATTACATAAAAAAATAACCGAGGTCATTGATATGAAAATGGAATGAAGCAACTGAGGCAGGACTTGAATTTTAACGTCATAAATGACTAAATTATCTATTGATCCCCCTTATGCAATAGTGTACAATGATACATCAAATTTTGTCAATTAATTGTTACGGATGAAGGGGTCTTTTTGGTTCGAAAAAAAAAGATAAAAATTATCGCTATAGTTGGTATAAGCAAATTGATCTTATAACATAGTTTAAAATGGTACCCTTGGGCACTCTTTATGCGGTCATGACTTTGTGAAAATATTTCCATCCAGGTGCATAATTTTTCAAAATGTTTCCTATCAAAGTGCTTAATTATTATATTTTGCTGAATATGATAATTTGTTGAAAAAAATAAATTATCTAGAAGTGATATGCGTGAGTTTCTAAGGTTCTTTCGTACCAAAGACAATTCCTCTCAAATAATTTCTTTATAATAATATTACATTATTATTATTAATACGCTATAATCATAATTAACATTATAAAATAAAGGTATAACATTTAAAATATTGGAATTGACAATTGCTTATGAATAAACAGAAACCTTGAAATTATTAAAAATTAAAAATGATCAGAATCAAATATTTCACAATGTTGTACTTTTCCCTTAATTTATTTAAGTAAGCATGTTCATTCCATGATTAAAAATTTACATAATTAACGTAAAAATTAAAGAAGAAATTACATAAGAAAAAAATGGGTTGGTTGAGTTCAGAACGAAATATACACGGTATTTCAAATGTTGCTACCTGGAGTAGAAAGAATCATTTCACCGTAGAAGATGTGATAGAACCAGTACGGATCTCCCCTGAGTACTCCCAGACCCCACGAATGGACGGAAGAACTTACCTAAGAATTAGACTTACCTGAGGCTCTTCTCAACAGAAAGAGTTGTACATTCATATAACTCGATTTTTAAAGACATAAGAGATATACCTTTTTAAAAAGTAACATTTCATAAAAAAAGAACAAAAAAATCAGTATTTGGTGAATTTATTTTGGTAAATCTATATCTCAGGAATCGTTAGATGTGTCAGTTAGCACTCAGATTAAAGCTAGTCGAATGCATTATAAAGTAACATATATCGTTTATCTTCTTAGGTGTTGTGGTTTTTAACATATTCCCCCAAATAAATTAATAAAATTTTGATTTCTAATTATTCAGAAAACTGTTTGATTTTTGAAAAATCCAAATTACAGAAACCATAAGATGTGTAGATGTCTTCTAGTACTCAAATTAAAGCTAGTTTAATGTGCTATGTTGTTTATGATATTTGTCTCCGAAGGAGTAGGTTTTTTTCATGATATTTGCTTATGAATATAAATTTTGCATAAAAAATTGTGTCCGAACTAGAAATGAATATATTTTAGCAAATATCATGAAAAATACTACTCCTACGGAGATACTACTTTATAGTAATTTAAACTAGCTTTAATTTTAGTGCTGGCAGTCATCTGTACGTCTAATGATTCTTGAGATATATTTTTTTTATAATCAACATTTGTCCGAATAACAAACAAATAAATATTTTTGCAAATATCATGAAAAATACTACTCCTACGGAGATACTAATTTATAGTAATTTAAACTAGCTTTAATTTGAGTGCTGGCAGACATCTGTAAATCTAATGATTTTTGAGATATATTTTTTTTATAATCAACATTTGTCCGAATAACAAACAAATAAACATTTTTGCAAATATCATGAAAACTACCACTCCTTCAAAGATAGGCGTCATATATTTTATAGCACACTGAAACAGCTTTGAGTATGCCGTTTTTCAATTTCAGGCGCTTTTTAGATATTGTTCGGTTAAACTATCTTAAAGTCTCCTCTTCCCGTTTCAAGCTAATATTTCGAAAGTGATATAGGACCGCCGCTCCTTGGGGGTCTTAGTGGGGCGGGTCCGGATTGCCTTTTTTTAGTGTTATGATCCCCTCTTGTGAGATTGTGACATGTCGTACATCGACCAACCTACTCGCTATAATTGTGCTGATAGACATATTTACGTAAAATGGTTCCTGAGATATAGGTTTCCCACAATATATTCACCAATTACTACAGACTCCTTGGGTTCTGCTGACCACCTGCTGAGATTTATAATAATAATAGATATAGCAACGTTCTTAGTGAACTTCAAATGATACATAGACTCTTATTTATTATACTTTCAAATATTTTAGTAACAATTATTACATGAATTCAAGAAAAAAATACATTAGTAAACTTCTCTCAATAAAAATACATTAAATTTGCGTTTTATGGGGCTCCACTAAACCATCAAATTCCTCCAGAATCCAATCCTTACAGTCCAAAATCATTCGTTAAATCCTTAATGCTCCTTACCTCACAAATCGAGTCATCCATCAGTACCTCAATGTCCCATATGTTACCGATTTGGCCAGAACCAGATACCAATCCTTCCATAACAAACTTCCCAACCACCCAAATCCACTTGTTTCTAACCTGGCTTCTCCTTCATTACTTAATAATCCTCCTAGGCGTCTGAAAAGAAGATGGCCTCGAGATCTTCTCCTCTAGAAATGTTATTGGAGTTCTATCAGTGGGTAGATTCTCCACATGTTTGTATCATGTCACTTTGTCACCTGCAGCAAATTTACTTATTGTATATATGTGTTTACAGTTGTAAATAACAATAAATAAATTATTTAAAAAAAAATTGCGTTTTTTATTTAATTATTATTCTTTTATCGTTATCATTTAACATATTAATTTTTGTTTTTGGAAAAACAAAAACAAAAAATTAATTTGGTCCTATCTGTTCTGCGTTTATTTATTTCTTCAATTTAAAAAATGTTTTTTTAAATTTAATATATAGACTCTTATTTATTATAGTTCCAAATAATTGTGCTTAATTTAATAAGTCGATTTTATCATCTATTTATTTGTTGTTGTTTTTTTAAACTGCTGTGACTATTGTGTTTTTAATTTGATCTTATATTTTTATTTAATGATGAATTCTATTAATTTGCTTATGGGTCACTGGAGAGGGGAGGTATGAGAGAGTGAAATAAAGAGAATTAAATTGCCAAATAAATGGAACAAGATTGTCAAATGGAATAAAATTGTTAAATAGGAAGAAAAAAAATTATAACATATTGTATTTAGTGTATAGAAGATTATTGATCGTAAAATGGTAAAAATTGTTCTTATATTATGTTGATATATATGTCCGATAATGGATTGATTGGTATGCTGTGTTTTTTAGCGACCCAATGTATTCGTGCAGCATGGTTTAATAAAACATTTCTCTCTGAACGTCGTTAGTGAACTTCAAATATTTTCATAGTCCGACAAGGAGACCAACGCTGTCACCCACTCTGGCTACGGATGGCCAATTAGAACAGTTCATGTTGAAGCTAGTTGGCTACCAGCTTCATGGTAGTTCAGTGGTAAGGCACTGTGCTACTAATTCCAAGGACTCGGGTTCGAATCCGGCTGTGGGAAATTTTTTTAGTCAGCCCAGTGGATTATGGAGCCATCCGGTTTCTATCCAGCCTCATAAAATGGGTACCCTTAATTGGGTGAAAATCTGGCGGTCGAACATGATTTTGACCAAATCACCTCCTCGCACTACCGTTGGTCTAGTAACAGTTCTTCCTTGCATAGTAATTTTTTTTTTTAATGTAGTAGTTAGTAAAATGAAGCTATACCAAAAATAATAACCACAAACTTTACACAGTATCTTGAAGCAGCGCTTTGGAATAGTTATTTTTGATTAATAATTCTATTGAAATATTACCAGTTGAAATTTTCATCCACATTAATATAATTAGGAAATTCTAAATAATTAATGCATATCTTTGGTTCATGTAGTTGCTTTATGGGCCATTGACTGCATACTGGTAATGAAGATGACATGAGATAACATTCCAAACAGGTATTGTAATTTTAGCAAATCATTTCCAACATTGAAATATATATCAGGTTGTGCATAATAGACTACATGGAAATCGAGAATTCTATAGTCATTGTTATTTCAGAAAATGCGGTTGGCAACAATTCAGAATCAGGTTTGGTATTCAGTCGAAGTATTGTATGTAATTTCATGATTTGACGGCTACCTAATAATTTTCGCTAATTAACAGGAACGGAATCATTGATATGTTAGCAAATAATAATAATAATCCTGAACAAATGAGGATAAAATTCACATTCTACTAATCATATAGGTAGTATATTATAAACAAAGTATATTAAAAACAATCAACTTGCAAGGATTGTGCAATACCGCCTTGATCAGTAGGATGTCATCTCAAGATATCTATATATTTGACGTAACTTTTTATTGACTTTAAATCAAGCAAATATACACCTAATCATTAGAAAAGGGGAACCCATCTTTCCAAAGGTATACAAATATTTTCATTCGATCAATAACTCAAAAACAAACTTATTGTTAATATCTTATAAAATTATTGCAAATCAAAGCCTTACATATAACCAGTCAACCAGTTGAAGAATTCAGATACCATGAGGAGAAAAATTACACACCTCACATTAACATTCATAAAAGTAATAATCAAATAAAGGTAGTATATAACTCCAAGAGAGTTCAATATGTATACTTGATCATTTAAACGAAAACGACAGCTTATTAATTGCCAGTAGTGATTAATCCTCAGTACTACGATATCTTTTATATTGAGATAAAACGCTAAAATCGCCATTATGCAATAAGTTTGAATTTTTCAAAATTATCGCGCAACATGGACCGTAATAAAGTGACTTATACATTTAGTTCACGATAAAACAATTTCTGTAACGGAAAGGAACACTAATATCACATTGAAAATACTTTTTGGGAAAAAAAAAAAAAATAGTGGAATCAAGAAAGTAGTCATGTTTTGATATTAGTTTATAATTCATATATTTAATTTGAAGGGTCTTGTTAAATTCAATTTCAGGGGTGGTTGAAACAAACAAATAAATAATCATGTTGAAAGATACATAAATAAATGTTTTATCCACTCTTGATAATATATATTATTGAGTTTCATGAGATTCAATCAATAATAAATTCAAATCTATGATTTGAAAAATGTGTAAACTGAATTTAAACAGCTTCAATTTGAGCGATAATGGACGTTCGAAATTCTCCTCATCCATGCTGTGCATTTTTTCAAGGTGTGTCCATTTCTTAATTACAATTGCTAATATCCATTTTTTAAAAAATAATAAACCATTAATTTTTTTTTTAGTTCAAGTCCTCCATACCAATTCTTCGAAATTAATAAAAAAACCGTTTCTGTAATTCAGCAGACGAAGTGAATCATCATCATCATGAAACTCATCGGTGAACATATGTAAGCTGCAGTCGTCTTGAAAAGCACATTGTAATGTAACTTTTCGAAATACGCACCAAAGTTAGTTTTATTGCCATTTATTTATATTAATTACAACATTTCTCTTAAAAAATCCGAAAATTACTTTTCTAATTTTTTAAAATGGGCTTATGACAAAAGGTCTCATAGCTAACAAAGATAAAACGGTCTTTGTGTTGATATCGTTTGGATTTTATGTATTTTTTTTTACTTATGTATCCATAAGTAATCAAGTATTTCTTTTAACTAACTTTTTAATACTTTCCTTTAAATCTATGTATTAGTTTTGTTTTGGTAAAATGTATTTATTTGTTAGTTTTACTGTAAACTAATCTACTGCTGTGACAAGGATTTCTCTGGTTTGTACTCACATCGCTGTCTAATAGTGAATTTGTTTAGCGGGTCACTGGGGAGGATCTGAGAGGGGATCTGAGAGGAGGATCTGAGAGATCTTACTTTGTCGATCAAATGAAGTAAAAATTGTGAAATGGAATGAACAAGAAAGGGAAAGAAAAAAAAGGAATAAATTGAAATATTTGTATTTAGTGTGTAGACTGAAATTAATTGTAAAAGAAAACTGTGGAAAAAATAAATGTTTTCTTTCTATTTTATTATATCATGTAAAAATATGTAATTTATATATGTCCGATCAGGGATTTATTAGTATGTTGTGTAATGTAGCAACCCGATGTATTTGGGCAGCATGAATGAATAAAGTATTTCTCTCTCTCACCCCATTTGCCTTCTGTAGACGACCCTGTAATTAAATTCAATGACAGCCACTGTCTTCCAAAAATTAATAATATAAAAATATGTTGCTGTAAAACATTAAATATTGTTGAAAAATATAAATATCTCAGTGTTACTGTGGATAATACTTTTTTTGGGGTACCACACATCGTAAATATTTTAAACAGATTTATCTTATGCTCATTTAAACTTTTTTAAACCTCCAATTTGTACTTACCAGAGAAGCTTTAGTAAGGGTGTACAGAGCCCTATTAGAATCGATATCAAGAAACGAGATCGAATGTTATGGTGTCAGTGCTGAAAGTATTTTATCGAAATTTGCAAATCTACAGCATCGAACATTAAAAGCAATAACGCACCGCAGCGATAAAGCAAAAAATCTTAAAATTGTTGGTACTTTACCACCTAAACTATTTTATTTTGACAGAATTATTTTAAAATTTATGGATGGTAATTTAGTTATAAATGAAATATAAAGAATGTTAATTCAATAATAAATTTCACTTATGTCTATGATTTTTATATATTATTTTGACACCGACCAATAGATGTCATCTATTCCGACCATATTCGATGTAATTAAAAAAAAAAAAAAATATCGATTCACCCTATAACAATGTATTGGGGAAACGTACTTCAAACTATATGGTACCATATCTGTTCAATCGCTTACCAAAAGAACTAATAAATAAATCAACCATAAAGAAAACTAAAAAAGTAATATCTGATTGGGTAAATTCTTACTTCTATGATTCCCAATAACTGATTTTTATTCACCATATCTGCCTGTATTTTTTCTTAACTTCTCATAATTATTTCTTTAATTAAAATTAAAAATAGCTATATATGTGTGTGCCTAGTTATAGATATTATTTAATTAAATATCACTAGTTCTTTTTTTTTCGTATTATTGTATCATCTTTTTTTATTCTCATTATTATATTAATTCACTAATTGTAATTTGCAGAATTACTATTCATTTCTAAGTCCTTTCAGTTATTTTTATTATTATTCATTTTTTAATGATTTATTGATTTTTATTTTTATTTCATTATTTGTTAATTTCATTATAAGTTTTACCACTAGAGATCAATTCATATTGTACTGATCTAGCTTACAAATTGTAGTTGTCTCCACAAGGCCCAATAGTCAAAATTGTAATTGATGAATTTCACTTATGTCTATCATTTAATGTGTTATTTTGGCTCCGATCGTTAGATGGTGTCATCTGGTCGGACCATATTGGATGTAATTTTCTAAATGAATAAAAAAAAATAAGTCCAATTTTGCTGTAATAATTATAAAATCATATGTCCTGGATAATACAAAAAATATATGTAAATGAAAATTTTAAGATTCATAGGTCTTGGAAATCACTTTTTTTTTTAAGTATTAAAAAATCACTTTTATAAATATTAATCGATTTTTTCTTGTTCAATTCAGGTATTCCATCCACTTACTCTTTCCGATTCCTATTCCATACTCTTGGAGAAATACGATGGATGCAATAGCCCCTGATCCTCTGGCTACCTGATGGAGGGTATTTGACCAAACAGAGGAAATTATTCAATAGGACTTAACCTGCCCGCCCAGTAATCCCTCAAACGATAGTAGACCCCTTTCAACCCTGCCGAAAAGACACTCACTTTACTCCGGCTTATCGAACATATACGGTATTATAATTCAATTTTCACTTCTTGAACTGAATATTCCAGTTCCGAGTGGAAACATAAGCTTAGAACTGGGGGTTCTTACTGGGTATTAATAATACAAAAGGAACAGACTTAATGGACTATAGTCCCTAGTCATTGTAAGAACTGGACAATCAGTAATATCTCGGCAATAATATTCTGTACATCCTAGATTGCTGCCTCTGACTAAATTTTATAGCTATTTCAACGTACTATTTTTACAAGATTAAGATGTAAATTATTGGCAAGTTCTTGAAAGTGCGCTAAAATAACATAATACGCAATGAATTATTTATATGAATATGGGGATATTACGGAATATATTTTCCAAACATAAGCAATAAAATATGAAATAAAAACTAAAATAATATTTTGTGAACTTTCTGTTTTGATTGGAAGAAGATAGTTAGTCGTATAAAGTAGATTGTAGGAAGATAGCCCGGATGGCTGTCAATAAAGGTAGCAAAATAGTAAATGAAAACAATTTATTGTTAACCAACGTTTCAACTCACTTTGCAGTGCTTCGTCAGAACTAAATGAAAAAACAAGATACAAACATTATATTGAACAGAATATTAAAATGAAAATCATTTCAAACAAATTTTTATGTTTATAAAGTATATACAAAAAATATAATAATAAAGATCTAGACTAATAAATTTTAGAAGAATATTCGTCACAAAATAGTTATAAATATGATAAAGAGGTAGGTTTAACCGGATAGGTGAAGTCAATTAGGCATTGGTGAGGTATAGAAATACGGAAAAGCGAGATATTAAGATATATATATATATTTAAAAATTACAAAATTTTGTTGAATGCTCCAAAAACCATTGGAATATAATATATATTAGGTAAAAAGTTTAATTGCTTACAAAAAAAATTCAAATTGGATGATCCATGTTAATTTACTTTTATTTCATGCAACAAAACATACATCTATTTAAAAATTACAAAATATTTTTAAATGCAAGGAAAAACATATAAAGAGAATCAAAATATATTAGTTTTTTTTTTTTTATAAATAACTATATAAAGTTATTTTTTTAACAACAAGATATATATCTATTTAAAAATTACAAAAGATTATTAAATACTCCAAGAAGAGTAGGACGATAATACAAATATATTGGGTAATATGTTTAAATAATTACAAAAAATATTCAAATTGGATGATCCATGTTATTTTTTTATTTCATGCAACAAAACATATATATATTTAAAAATTACAACATATTGTTAAATACAAGGGGAAACATATAAAAAGAATAAAAATATATTAGGTAATAAAATATGTTTATTGTTTACAAAAAAAATAACATCAAATTGGATGATCCAGGTCATTTATTTTTATTCTATATCACAAAATATATATCAATTTAAAAATTTTAAGTAAATATGTTATTATTAAACATAATGAAAATATAATTATTATTGAATATAATAATAGTATCGTTATGTATATATATTTAAAAATTAAAAAATATTGCTAAGCTCGAAGAACCATTCAGGAACAAGATGCAAATATATTAGGTAATAAGTTTAATTGTTTATAAAAAAACAAAACAAATTAGATGATCCAAGTTATTTTTTTTTTATTCTATGCCAAAAAAATATATCCATTTAAAAATTATAAAATATTGATGAAGACACGAAAAATCATTTCAAATAAAATTAGATTTCAAAAAATAATTAATAGTGGAAGATTGCTGATTGACCGTGTGCATCAATGAATGGAATATGGTCCGGGTGCGGTCAAATAAAACTCATATAGTAAATGGGTGTACTATTTTTATTGAGCCAACGTTTCGTCCCACGTTGCAGGGCTTCGTCAGGGCTAAAAAGATACAAACACTTGACATATCTACAAAAATTATCAATCTATTTAATAATAACATATTTAATTTAAATTTTTAAAAAGAGATATTTTTTTTTTTATATAGAATAAAAATAAATGACATGGATCATCCCATTTGATGTTTTTTTTTGTAAACAATAAACATATTTTATTACCTAACATATTTTTATTCTTTTTATATGTTTCCCCTAATCTGTTTGTATTACCTTCCTATTCTTCTTGGAGTATTTAACAATATTTTGTCATTTTTAAATAGATATATATATTTTGTTGTTAAAAAAAATAACTTTATATTATTATTTATAAAAAAATAACTAATATATTTTGATTCTCTTTATATGCTTTTCCTTGCATTTAACAATATTTTGTAATTTTTAAATAGTTATATGTTTTGTTGCACGAAATAAAAATAAGATAACATGGATCATCCAATTTGAATTTCTTTTTTGTAAGCAATTAAACTTATTACCTAATATATATGTATTATCTTCCAATGGTTTTTGGAGCATTCAACAAAATTTTGTAATTTTTAAATATATATATATATCTTAATATCTCGCTTTTCCGTATTTCTATACCTCAC
>NW_027108239.1:455715-457334 GCF_000696795.3 Halyomorpha halys
ATTTTGATTCTGATAATTTTTTTTAAAAAATAATTTAACTTATCTATAACTTAATATTTTTTCATCCTCTTCCTTTGTGATTCTTCGAGTCTTTAACAACATTTCGTAACTTTTAAACAGATATACATTTTGTAGTATAGAATAAAAAAATAACATGGATTATCCAGTTGGATTTTTTTTTGTAACCAACTAAACTTATCTTATTACAGATATATTTGCATCCTGGATCTTCTCTTGAATTAACCATCAATATTCCAGTTGAATGATACGTATTGCTCTAGGCTCAACTTTAATACCGATTGTCAGACATTAACCAAAAACTAATCGTGGGAATGTGGGAGTTAAGATATTCACATTTTCCTCGAGTGAAGGGATGGAGGAAATGGCTTCGTGGATCAGGAGCCTTGAGCGCCAGGTGGTCCAAGCCCAAGATCTCAGTTCCGGTAATAACTGTCTGATCCAGGTTACGGGGGACCCCACAGGCGGGTCACCGATCAACATCTCCTTGGAGATGAGTATCAAAGGGCTGCTTACCATTTCGCTCGAGTTGGGCTTTGATGCATTAGGGTTTACCAGTTCTTTATGGCACAGCTGATAGTTCGTAATAACTGAAACAAGCTGCGAAGTTGAAAAGCAAGGAAAAATTCCGAGCAGGCGTTTTCGAAAAATCCACAATTTAAGAAATATTTCAATAATTTGGACAAGCGCACAACTAGCTGACATATTGAAGGAAAAATCCTTATATTACTTAGTTATTTTTACTAAGTTTTATTTATTTTTTTTAACATCACTGCTTTAGGTGAAAAATACATATTTTTTTACATCCAACTTTTGTTACAAAATGGTTTCCGTTTAGAGGTTACTTTCGCCCATACCATAAGATAGAGGGAAAATACTAAGTCTTTTGGAATCATTATAATATATAAATATATAACTATTGTTTGGTATGGAATTTAATAATCTATTCAGTTATTAAATTCCATACAAAACAAAAATATCATGGAGATATTTACCTAAAATGCTGCAGATTCTACTTGAGTTACATCAACCTTTTTCATTTCAAGTACCGTGTACTTTTTTGTTTTGTTTGTTAGACACACATCTACAACTAGAAAGTTAGTAATAACCACATTTTCATTTTTAATATTTTTTTCAAAGAGGTTATGTAAGCCAAAAAGACAAGATTTCATATCTGACGAAGCCAATTATTTGAATTTAAAAAAAAAAGGTTTAGAAATGAACTATGTTTTACAACTTTTTAGAACGATTCTGGTATTCGTCACTAATTTTAAAAATAAGATACCTTTTATTGAAAATGAAAATCTGTACCATTACAACCCTTTAAGGTTCAGGGTTTCAGTACTTTAAAAGAAAGTCCTGTTTCTTGAACAACGATTGTACATGAAGGTGATTTGTTCATGATCACGCTCAACTTCCAAATTTTTCTCGTATTAAGGATACCCAATTTATGAAGCTGGGTGGACTATGTTAAGTGGAATAACATTTTCTTTTTTTATTTATATTTTATTTTATTGAAGAAAATTAATACAATCAGCCACAAATTAAAGGCATTAAATATTAGTGTTCAAATATTCATTCATACAATATATATATATATA
>NW_027108239.1:457409-470421 GCF_000696795.3 Halyomorpha halys
AATAAAACTGAATAAAAATATAATAAAATAAAACAGATCGATTAATATATAAATAAAAAAATAGTAATAATTTATGTACAAGACAAAGAAAATTAAATTTAAACAACAGTCAAAATACAGTCGCCTATCAATTTTGAGGGGAAAATTGGTGCAAAAAAATTGGGCGTGGTGTGACTGCTTCAAAGAAATAACTCCAGTATCGTCATACTCATAGATTCTCAGGCAGCGATCCGGACTTTGACACATAATGTTACAACCGACTTGGCAGTGGCTTTGGAATGCCGAAAGATCTTGAAGTAGCTACTGCTGTGAGGATCTCATATGGTGCTGCGGTGGGTTCCTTCGTACTGCCAGGAAATGAAAAAGCAGATGCACTCTCTTAAAGAGGTTCTCTTGAGTCCCAACCAAAACTTCTTCGACCATACAGCTCTGCCAAACGAACGATTGATGCGAATAAAAAACTCGTGGTTCGACAGGGGCACGTGAGAGCTGCAGTAAGTAAATTATGAGCACCCTTGCTAGACGAACTGATACCATGGGACATGCTAGGAAGACATTATTAGGGGTATCTATAATCTTTAGTTTAACATGTTAAAGCGTGTTAAATGGAAATAAAGAAATAATCCCTTCTTTTACTATGTTAAAATGATACAACATATAACATGGTTGAGAGTCTATTAAATGGAGAATGTCGTCAAGAACAGACCAGCTGTGCTCGTTACTATTTTGTTTGTTTTCGTGTTAGGTTACTTCCTCGTAGTTTGGGTTTTGTTGTGTTAGTATTGTTTTGGATGTTTTGTTACTAATAAAGCAATGGATGACAATAATTATGATGTAATGACAGTTGTCAATTAGCTCATCTTGATTCAGTTTCTCAGAAGTTAGAATATCAACAAGACACTCAGTGGAGAAACTTTTACACAACTTCCGCTTTAGGCATGTTGTAATAAATTACTTTAATCACAACTTAGAAATAAGCAATAAAAAGATGTTTTGAAAAGAAAAGTTATAAAACTAGCTGCTCAAAAATCCGCTAGGAGCTCTTATGGTATTAACATTTAACATAACATTAAATAGGACTGCTCACAATCCTATATTTATAATATTTAATATGGTAAAACATTTTAAATTTAACACATCATGAATACCCCTAGTGTGGCCTGTTTTAGAATGTAGACTGGCCATGATTTTCTGTCAAATCATTTGTTCAAAATTGTTGCTTTTGAGAGCCCGATCTGGAAGCTTAGCCAACTCGAATAAATAATGTCGATACACTTAGAAATTTGTTCAGTACTACAAGATATAAGAAATAGTTTCGCTCAAGAAGAGACAATATGGGTTAAAGAAAGTAAATTATATTGGGCTGCGTGAGCACGGATAGCCGAAGTGACTAGTAATTTGGCGTAATAAAAAAAAAAAACTATACCTAATGAAGGCAAAATAGGGTTCTAAGAGATTCCAGCGCTTCACTCCAAGCCCCGTCACTGGAATTGAGTGCTCAAAAAACAGATAGAAAATTGTATCATATCACTGTACATATCAATACAGGGGGAGGATTCTTAAGGATTTGAATAAAGAGGTACCCAGGAGAAATTGCCGGAACCAGCCAGGACTCAGAACACCAACAAGATATATGAGAGCGTTTAGAGACTCCCATAGATGTATCAATTATTCTTCATCATTCAGGATACTTTGTACAATTACTCAATAATCACAAGACCACCTGTGCCTATGCCAGTAGGTGGGCTTTGTATATGGATAAATGGTATACAATTCTCGAACGTAAACTTGATCGATTACATATTTAAGATGTTACAACCCCTCGAATTATTCTACCCTTCGATTCCCACATTCACAGAAGGTTCAATGCTATAATTACACGTTGTACTTTGGCAGCAACCGGTCATTCCGGGGCACAATGGGCCGCAATCGTACCCCCAAAGAGAATGGTAATATGATCCTCATACAAAAAAAAATACATAAAGAGGTAGGAAGCATTCACGCATGAAAAATACATTCGTCGACCACAAAGGGTGGGGGTAATTCGGAACATTTCTATTCAAAATAGTTAATTGGTGACTTCCACATTTATTGTGTAATGGGCAGGAGAACGCGAAAGGGTATTCTTTCTTTTTTTTAAATCTTTTATCCAGTGTTTATTGAGGGATAATTGCCTGTAATTATCCAGGTATCTGTAATGAGGTCTATTAGTAGGTTATTTAATTTTCTATTATCTAGCTACCTAGATGGACCGGAAGTGAGGCCCACCTGCCCATCATGGTCTCAACAACTCTTGAAATTATACTTCCAGGTTCTTCCAGATGATCTTCTATGGTGGCATGAGTATCCCTTCCATATTGGAACCAAGATAATTGCCATCACAATAGAAAGGTTTTTTTTTTTTTATTCCAGTTTTTTCAAACTACAAGTTGTCATTAACAGCGATATAAGAGAGAAATGCATTATTTAATCTTGCTGCTTAAATACATTAGGTTCCTATAATACACAACATACCAATCAATCCATGATCGGACATATATACATTACATATGTAAATACATGATATAACTACAAATTTATTTTACCTTTTCCTTTTACATTCAATAATCTTCTAAATCCTATTCCATTTATATATTTATATTTGGTAATTTTATTCTCACGTTGACACAATAGTCACAGCAGCAGACCAGTTAAAAAATAAATAAATAACTAAATACATAGAAAACAAAAAGTTAGTTAAAAGCAATAATTAAATGAATAGTTAAGTTAAAACACAAATTAACAGGTTAAAAAGCTAAACAAAAATTTAATATATATATAAATTATTTAAAAGCTAATTCCCATGCAGGTGATGATGAATGATACCCAGGAAGTCCTAAATTCCATTTGTCCAGGGAACCTATTATTTTATGTATTCAGATATTAAAAGGCCTATTTTAAAAAAAAAATTGCTATTTAAATTTAAGAAATTTATACCCTGATCGGTCCATGTCTTGTAAATAGAGACAACTGAGACCATGATCAAAGCATGTACTAACAACATTTTTTTTCAATATATATGTAGTCTAATTTCTTGTTTGGGACTGGTTTGTGTATCAGTTTTAATAAAAAATATCCATATAGACTCAACTTTTTTTTGTTTCTGATGCTCACGTAGTTTTCGGCCATTTCGGCCTTTCTCAATGTAAGTTAGGTTAAACAATGTATTGTTGATAAAGTGATTGATAAGGTTGTCATAGGTAGTATACATTGAATAAAATTGAAAAAGTTGTTCTGGCCAACTATATTGGGTTGCTAAGTACACAGTATACTTAAATTTAGTCAGATCATTTTTTAAAGTTTATTAAATATAGACATAGTCAAGTAAACTTATAATATTTGATTTTTTTGTTTAATCATTTTTTGTTCTTTTATTTTTTTTCTATACTATATTTCTTTTTTTATTAATCTTTCTTTTTTCTTATTTTCTTCCAACCTAATACATCTTACCTCTTCCTTTTTTCTTTTTCTTTTTTTTCTCTTTTATATACATAGAATAAAATTGAGGTTTAAAATATAAATAATAAAAATTTTAAGTAAATATAATTCTTTCTGAACATTTATCTCTTATTCTAAGCAGCCAACCTAAATGGATTATTTTTTTAGTAAATATTTTTAAAAAAACAATCTATCATTATCTCTAATAGCCTAGTTTTTAAACCTTAGATTAGTTAAAGATTAACCGATGGGTTTTTTTCTGTGAAAATGGCATAAAAGTGGCATGCGGTACAATATATGGTTAAATGTTTATTTTGTATCTTAATCGCCGCAACGGCATACATCTTTTTCTGAAAGATGAAAACATTGATGCCTGCTTTTTTTTTTTTTTTTATTTTATTTATTTATTTATTTTTGATCAGTCGTATATTTTAGGACCTGTGAAGTGCTTTCAAAATGATCAGTGACTCTTTCTCAATTTTTGAATAGAAAATATGAACAAAAATAGGTAGTTTAACACAGTGTGATGATATTTAATTGCTGCATAGTGTTTCCCCGATTTAATTATGTTTTATAGGTTGATAGACTAAGATATATTTTTACAAATAGCCTGTAACGTTTTAATGATATTGTTAGTTGTGAAATTATAAGTAAGGAAGGATAATTTATAATTCAGAATATTTTTAAAAATAATTTTTAATTATTTGATTGTAATTGAAATTGGTAATCAGTAGACATCCTTTAGAATGGCCGGAACGTAGAATTTGTAAGAAAATAAACATTTTGAAACTATACACATATTTTTCATTGTAATTAATGATTTGTTTTGCAAGTTCTGATTGTTATCGTAAATTGAGATGAGATTGTGCCAGTGTATGAGTTTTTTCGATACCATTTCTTTCATCACCAACATATTCGGATGAATTAGTTCAAAAAGATTTAGTTTCGGATGATAAAAAAATTGTAATAAAATCAAATCAAAACTCTAAATGAGAATATTATCATATTATGATGATGGATGGAAAAATACTGCTTCAATATGCCCTCCATATCCCATGTGCTTCATGATTCTTACATTTTCTGTGATAAGTGATAGAATAGTGATACAAAATTTCAATTATTCTTATATGTTTCGTTTATAAATAACATTTTCTTTATATATGTAGTGAAATTTTAGTAATATACGCAATATAATTTTTTTTTTTTTAAATAGGTTAACATAGATGGTAATATTAAATATTTAAATTTTGTTAAAATTCTTTTTTTTTCTTTCCTTATATACTATTATTTTCCCTAAACATTGATTCTTACTCCCTATTGTTTAAAATTCAAATTTGAATGATCACTAACAATTCGAAGTTCCCACTTCAAATGGGTTGATGAGACTCCCAAGAGAAAAAGAACAAACAAAGATATGAATTTTTAAATATTTTAGATCATAAAATATGTTAGTCGATATTGTACGTAAATTTTGAAATCATGGTTTAAATTTTCACATTAATCTTAATCCAGATTTACTTAAAGAATTGACGTCTTTAACAAGAATTATCGAGTGATAAAATATCACAAAATATAATTTTCATCTGAGATAACCACCGTATCATAAAGGGTTGAACTAAATACGTTACCTTAAGTAACATATCTCGTATACAATTTTGACTTTATCGAAAATTGTTTGTATTATTGTATATAGTTTTGTATTATTATTGACAAACTCTCTAACCACGGAGGAAAACGCTAATCTCTTTCAACTTACGTAACTAATTGTTTACTGCAACCGTTATGAAATTTATATGATGTTCTTCCTTCAACTGCGTGGCTGAGGAACCCGTTGTATTTTACTCTCTTTATTTTCAACCCCCTACGGTTTTTATGCTTTCCTTTCCCACGCCTAATGATACATTTAAATCCTCAATATTTCAGTGGAAATTAAAGTTCCCAAGTGATTAGTGCTGTCTTTAGAAAATTGGACTCATTCCCGGATATGAAGGAACGGTTTTGAAATGAATTCTTATACCAGGGGCTGGGAGATGATGATTATTTTCTTTAGCGGAATCACAGTTTTTCAAAATTTTTTTTAAGAAAAGCACATGATTTTTTATTTGTTATTTGTTAAAATTTATAACTGTATCAAATAATAATTTTTAAGTATCATAAATACTTTTAAAAAATAATTCAAATAATTAACTTTGTATAAAATAATTATTTTTTTAGTATTATAAATACTGAAAAAAAAATTAAATAATTAATTTTGTATTAAATTATTAATTTTGTAGTATTATAAATAGTTAAAAATAATTAATTTTGTGTCAAATTATTAATGTTTTATCATTATAAATACTTAAAAAAATTATTGAAATAATCTATTTTGTATTAAATTATTTTTTTTTAAGTAAAGCTGGATTAAGATTAATATGAAATTTAAAATATTTTGTGATTTCAAAATTTACGTACAATATCAACTAACATATTTTTTAATCTAAAATATTTAAAAAAGCTTATCTTTATGTATGTACATTTTCTCTTGGGTAACTAATGAACCTCTGTAAAGTGAGCATTTTGAATTATTGGTGATCAGTGAAAGGGCATCACTGGGTAGATGTATATAGGTAACGATTAGTGGTATCGGCTTAGAATCTTCGGGTTTGCTAACTTCATTTATTATTATCTATATCAAATAAATAATACGTCAAGTAAATATGATGTGGCTTCAATTACAATCGCCTTATACAGTCTTGTGTAAAAACCACCCAGAACTCCAATAACATTTCTACATTATAAAGTCTCCAAGGCATTTTCTTTCAGACGCCAATGAGGAGAAAATATTACAAATTAAAAATATGAAATCTTTTATCAATCATTAACTGCTCGTGAGTTAAAGTTGATTATAGATCAAATCAGTTATAGTAAAAACAGTAAATAAAACATATCTTATTTAAAGAAATCTATCTAAGTGATATTTATTTGAGATTTTGTAAATAATGTAATCGTTGTAAGTATTTTTCTATATCAATCCATTTAAAACTTGAACTTGTAAGATAATTATGTGATATAAAATCCAATACCTAACATGGCAATGAATGTTGAGAATATAGTAGAACAAGCATTTTTAAAAATAAATTCGCCTAGCACACAGAAGTTCTTTGTTTTTTTTTTGTAGTTGTATTGTTTAAACAGTTGTTTGTTGATGCTGTTTAAACATGAAAATAAGAAAAAAAATGTCCCCTTGTTTACAAGTTCAAACAAAATATAAAGGGATTGAAATGTTTATCTAAAGAATTTCATTTTCATTTACGAATTAGAATGTTTAATTGTTTAAAATAATCTGCTATCTAAACATTAGGCTCATTATTTTGGTAAATATTTAAAAAAAAATCTATCATTATGTCTACTAGCCTAGTTTTTATATCTTAGATTAGTTAAAAACTGATCCATGACTGATGACCAACTATGAAAGAAGAAATTTGATCAGAGGAAGTAGATCGTAGCAACATAGTCCGTGTGCGGTCTATAACGGTCCAAAAATTATAAATTTATAAAAAAATATATTACTTATTTCTTAATACTATACCTTACCCTTGCCACATTTACTTCACCTATCTGTTTACCATTTACACATACCTTTTAACAATATTCGTCACTATTTTATTTTTAATATAAGTATTGTTAATACTTTTAATAAGTATTGTTTTATGATTTACTACTTATTATTCTAGTTCTATGACACATAGCTATATATATTATTTATTAGTTCATATATTCATATTTCCTTAGCTTTTTTTTTTTTTTTATTTCTTTATTGAAATTTACTTTTGTATATTATATTGTACATTCAGTAAATTTAGACTTAGTTATAATGGAGTGATACAGGCGTGTAGAGAAACTACACATTGGTAGCACTCAAATAGTTCCTTTTAAAAAAAAAATTTTATTTTATAATTTCTTACTTTCTTTGTTCATGTATTCTGATTTTCTTATCACTTCTTATAATGTATCATGTGTTGTTATCATTAGGGCCTGAGAAAGCCCTACAAAGTGGTGAGAAACGTTGGTTACAATATTTTTTTACTATTTTGTACCATTATTGACAGAACTATCTTCCTACAAAGTAGGAACTAAAAGTTTGAACTGTTATTTCTATGAAAATTAAAAAAATTGTATATGGTTAAAAATTTTAGCCATTTGTTTATTTTATTTATTTATTTTTTTATGATGAGTGAATCGTATATATAAGTTGCTTTCAAAATGTTCAATGACTCTTCCTTATTTTTTTAACAGTCACTTTTGGCTTTATCTTTTATCCAGAGTTTAATTAAGGCCGCAATATGGAACATAGCAAATATGAAACTCAATCAATGCGAAACTCCAGACTCCTCTCCGAGATTTGAGTCACTTGGTTTTTAATGCGATAATTATAGAAAGTAATCAGTGATCATAATGTAAATGCGTGGTGACAATGCGTCCTTGAAATCGAATTGTAATGTTGAGGAAATACACGTTGGCTTTGTTTTTTGTATATTATGGTTTAATTGAAATTTAATTTGGAAAAAATAACTTATAAACTCCACATAAGTTTATTAAATTAAATAACTTGTTTTGTTCATTAAATAGCTATATATTTTTTTTTTTTTAAAGAGAACACCATTCTTTATTGTGTAGTGTTGTTACACTGTGTCATATATATTCAGACACAGGTGGTAGAGATAAGAGGAGCTCATTTAAACCACGTTTACAGATATACATATATGCCATGTATTATTACTATAAATTATTATAGTATATTTTATTATATACACATAAATAAAATTTATTAGTTACACTTTTGATTACTAGCGTGCTGTAGAGGCTACTACGACTTATAAGCAAGAAAAGTACAATATGAATTAATCTCTAGCGATAAAACTAATAATTCAATTAACGAAATACTAAAATTAAAATAAGGTAAAAAAATTAAAATGATTGAAAGAACTTATGAAGTGAATCATAATTTATATAAATTTACAATTAGTGAATCAATAGTTCAGAGGTAATAAATTAGTAATAAGTATGGAATAAACTTGATTAAAAATAAGAATACAATGTAAAGTATAAAAAAAAATGAAATATATAATATTGTAATTCATACAACAATACAGTATGTACATGGATGTATTTTGGGGCAGTTTCGGTTAAAATATTTCAGTTCGAAATATACATTTTTCATTTTTTATTAATGTTAAAGCAAACGTTATCCCAATCCTTCTTCTTTTACCTTATTTCTAATGGTTTACTCTGAATTCCTAGGACACAGTTTTGTTGCCTAGTAAGAAAGCTTACTTTGTATATTCTATAAAATAATAATAAATTTATTATATTTTATTGCTGCTTGAGGGTATAATATACGGTTCAGAATCCTTAATATGGTTATATCAATATTAAAGGTTTTAGGGAATATGTGAAGCAGTTATTAAAATCAAATCATTAACATTAATGATATTCATCTTTTAATTTTATTATCACTTTATCTAGGTAAATGCTTGTCTTTCTAATATCTAATTAATTATTTTAAATATTTTCTATAATGTTTTACTATAGGTATGCCATTGTTAAAAAAATTTATTTTGGTATGTATATTGTCTATATTTGTTTTCTTTTCACCTATTTATTCTTTCTTACTGGATGAAGTATTTCTTATTTTCTAATTTTTTTTTCATGTTTTTATTTTTATTTTTTAAATTTTAGAGCTTATAACACATTATATCAAGTATTTTGTTTTATTTTTTAAACTGTTGTGATTATTTTATTTATAAATTGCTATTTATTATTAATTTCTTTATCTTTTTTGATAATTGATAATTTAGTTAATATGCATAATTGATCAAACGTATGTTGCGGATCACTGAATAGGGGAGATATGAAAAAGTGAAATAATGAGAATAGTTTATTGAATGAATAATTTGTAATTTGGTTTTGTACGAGAAGAAAGAGGAAAACAAATGAATATAAGAAAAAATAAAATAAAATTGTTAAGAAGTAAAAAAAAAAACAAATGTATTAGAAGTGCATTATATTTAGTAAATTGATAATTTTTGAAAAATGGAAAATGTTAATGTATGGTGGTGTATAATGTCCAGTTATGGATTAATGGGTAATAAGCTATAAGCTGTGTATTACAGCTACCCAATGTATTTGGTGAGCATTGCCAAATAAAGCATTTCACTCTCTCTCTCTTTCTCTCTGATAAACGTCTTCTAAATAAATTTTAAAATTACATCAGGACTGATCTTAGTAGATTTGGGTTTGGGAGCGCATTGCTGGACAGATATATGTAGACAGCAAATGGTGTTATGGGCATGAAATCTTCGGGTTCACTAACTCTTTGTTATTTTTATACATAAATTTATTAAGTACCTATTTAAGCATCAAAAGTTCGTTTCATTTACGACTTTTCTTTGATAGTTAGTTACCTTTAAGAGTGGTAGAATTTTTATAAAATAAATATATACATATAAGAAAAAGAAAAAGATTTGTACTTAAAAATACTCTTGCTGTTTTATCGGCTGTAATTGAAATTTACCTTTACATTACCTGTAAATTTTATTTTACTATCTCTATTTAAAAAAATAAAATAAATAAATTTGTACCCCTACAACTCATGAAAGGTTAGGTATTCAGTACTTTGTAATGAAGTACTGTTACTTGACCAACGGTTGTGCAAGAAGGTGATTTTGTCAGAATCACGCTTGATTTTCAATTTTTTTCTCTTATTAAGGGTACATAATTTAAGAGGATGGGTACTCCTGAACCCGCGAGATTGACTCCCGACTACAGTAGCTGATTAAATAATTATACTACTGTATTATGTATATATTTTCCTTAAATTAACCATTTTAGAAGTAACATCTTTTATCACAGTTTTTTAAAAGACAATCACAATATATTATTGTATTAGCTACAATGCTTCTTTGGAATGGTTTTTGAAAAACTGTACAGTGATTAGTAGGGATAGGATTTTTATGTGCTAAAAAATCTGAAATATATACATAAATATGTGCTAATAAATTGTCAAATATTTAAAAAAATATGTATTTATAAATTATGTATTATTCAACAATATAAATTACTAATTAATTAGTAATTTTATAACTTAAAAAAGTTAAATAAATATGTATTTATTATATACTATATGAAATTATGTTAAAATATGTACAAAAAAATGTACTTAGAGAAAACTGTTCAATAACAAGACATTAATTAGTAATTGTAATTAAACTAGGGGAGTGAAACAAGACTAAGATGAGAAAGGACCATGGGAAGGGGGGGGGGGAAACAGAGAAATGGATTGAGGAGTAAACAGACAAATTCTAGGAAAATGCTACAGGAAAAAGAACCCTTGCTCTTTTTAATTGATTCTGAGAAATTGTCAATGTAATTCTGTGTGAAAATTTATTATTGCTTTTAATTTGTGTTCAAAGATGAAGATATAGAATTTTTACGCACTATTTATGATAAATTTCACCTTTAAGTTTCTTGCGTTCTCTCGAATTTTACGTAGTTGCTGCGAAAAATGTATTTACTTTTGAACAAATAATTTAAGGAAATACGTGATTCAGGACAAAATATCTAAAAATATGTAAAAAATATTTTAGAAAATATGTGATTTACAACAAAATATGTAAAAAAGGCCAAATATTTAAAAATATGTGAAATAAAAATGGCTTCTTTTGGCCAGAAATGTCTTTAGTTACTAAGGAATCGAAGATATCATGGTCAGGTAAAAATGTGTGAAAACATAAAAATCCTATCCCTAGTGATTATAAAAAGGTGATTAGCCAGCCGTTCTAAATTAAATTTTAAAAAGTTAAATATGCGAGGATAGAGGTTTTTTACTTTGGAATTGGAAGCAGAATTTCAAATTATATTACGAGGTACCGATGATTCTAACTTTAATATTTTAACGAAGGTTCCTACGTACAAAAACTGAAAATATTCCTTTTAAAGAGAGTTCTTAGATTCATGAAGTTTCTTTCATTTCAACTAAGATTCAAGTAAGTTTCTTTAGTTTCAGAGAAAAATTATTCATTTTACGCATAATCAGATAAATCTTAACGTTATAATGATTATCTAATAATGTGATTAATGATAATAAAAATAGTAATAAAATGGCAATTGAATAGACCTGGGGAAGGTGTTTGTTTAGGGATATAAATGGGTGGCTATGCATGCTTTGGGGCGATAAAGCCAACAGGAACAACCCTGTCATTGTCGCGTTAAACATTCATTTCGAGGATCGAACGATGGTTTAGCCCGAAACGGACCTTCTAGTTAGATATTTACTTAAGTTTCATTTTTTTTTCATTTATTATAGGGGTGTAATTAATGAGAAAATTGAAATGGAAAATCAAATTATTCTTTCGTAAATAATAAAAATAAAATAATCGTATATTTTAACTGAATGGAAGTTCTTCAATATTACTTTTAATAATAAGGACGATATATTCAACATAATAATAATAATAAATTTATTATTTTTATATATGGTTGACTGTATAGTATGCTGTGGAATATCTTTGTATTTACCAAAATTGTGGATTGATAAAAAATACATAGCAGACTTAAAAAACACAATAACATAAAGTGAATTTCTTTTATTATACGAGCAAATGTCTTTATTGCTTTTGATACTTATGTGTGGTTGTTGTGGTGTACACTTTTTTTTTAAATATTAAGGTTTGTATCTGCGAATCTTAAATAACCGGTATTTTAACATTTTAACATTGCACATGTTTCATTATAAAAAAATATTTAATTGCAATTCTGAAATTCCATTTCTCGTGTTATTGTGAGATGAGGACTTTCAAAGATTTATAATTCTAAATAACTTCTTATTGCACCGCGGCAATTATTCAAAAATAATTTGTGAACTAACCCCACCGAATAAAATAATGTTAAACATTTTCTAGAGAAGTTTTCGAAAAGCAGCCAAATATTTTACCTCGGCTGAATGTGATTGCTCCGCTACATCATTGCATTATGAAGAATATTTTTTTCTTGTATAATGTACTTGTTAGTAAACAATTTATTAATAAAATAACGTTAACTTCAGAGTTTCAATATTTTCTTTTCATTAACCCATTACATTAACCCTGAATTGATGGAACTGCACACGGTAAATATAATTCAGGGTTTAGCATTAGGCGAATAACATTGTGAGACTTACGAACGAATCCCTGAATTGTTAGTAAACACTAAGCCGACGGGTTAACGTCCATGAAGTGGACCGAAACGTAGATTGGAGGATTGTGTTAAGAATGATATAGTTAATTTGAGTTTGGAGGTGCGTCACTGAACATATAAATGTAGGGAACGATTGGTGGTATTAACATCGAATCTTCGAAATCGCTAAGGTTTATTATTATTACTATTATTATTATTATAACTTACTATATACAGTGTAACAGCAAGCACGTAGTACCGCTATATCCCACCAGGGGCCAGCACTACAAGCATCCCTGTAACAGTCAGCGAGCACGGGAGTCGCGAGCGAACACGTAGT
>NW_027108239.1:476541-497955 GCF_000696795.3 Halyomorpha halys
ATAATTGAATACGTCTTGTCGTGGGCCTTCTGTTAAGAGACACCAGGCTGGAGAAATCGCCTAAGACCAGACACAACCCCGACAACAGGAAGAGTGCAAGTTTTAAGACATTAAATTCGAATGATTCTCCGATTTTAGAAAATAACTGCTTGCAAGATGTGTTTTTAAAAATGTAATTTTAAAATGTTTATTTCAGTTTCAACATATCATAAGACATAATAATAATAAGTTTAAGTATTTTTAGATTTCGGTTCCACTGTGGGACGTTATGGCCCAAATATGTAGGACATCCTCAGGGATAAAATTGAACACAGGTACTTAGTTCGGAGTAATGCATAAAAAAAGGTATTAACAAAGGAAAGTTAGCAATAAAAAATAAAAATATATATAAGAAAAAAGAATTAAAAATAATAATAACAAGAATAGTACGATGAGAAAAAGATATACATTGGTGAAAATAATATGTTATATACAATCTTATAAATTTTCATTATATATTTTGTTATTGTATTGTTTGATAAATTTTTTTTGACAATACAAGTGATTTATAGTTTCTTTCTATATGATTTATACGTCATAGTCTGGGAGCTCGAAGAATTTTATAATACCATCTATAAGAAAAATAGATAAAAACAGAAAATATTTCACCTCTGTAGAACAGATCCGCTACCTTGGACTACATCTGGATAAACGACTAACCTGGAACCATCACAAAAGACAGGAAACCGCACGTCAATTTCGACTGTTACAGCATTTACTAGACAAATGGTCCAAACTTCCAATTCATTACAAAAGACTGATCTACATACCTGTAATAAGACCTATCTGGGCATACGGAGTTGAGCTTTGGGGCTCCACTAAACCTTCGAATTCCTCTCGTATCCAATCCTTACGATCCAAAATCCTTCGTAAAACCCTCAATGCTCCGTACTTTGTCACAAATAAAATCATCCATAAAGACCTTAATGTTCCAAATGCAGCCGATCTAGCCAGGACCAATCCTTCCATTATAAACTCCTCCCTAGCCATCAAAATCCTCTAGCTTCTAACCTTGCTTCTTCTTCTATTCCTCCGAGGTGCCTGAAAAAAAGATGGCCTCGAGGCCTTCTAGTGTAGAAATAGGATTAGAGTGGTAGTAATGGGTAGTCTCTCTACATGCCTGTATCACTCAATTTTGATCTTATATCAAATTTACTTAATATGCTTTTATGTAAATAGATTTGTAAATAGCAATAAATATATAAAAAATGAGTTATTTCTTGCAGTTTAACTTAAAATGATACACATATGTTAGTATCAATTGTTTTCAAGGCTGTTTTATTTTTTCTTATATCTAGACGATACGCTTATTTTTTTTGTATTTGTGCCTAACAATTATGTGAATAATTAAATTTTTTTTACAACGTGAAAATAATTATTGTCCTATATTATGTTTTTTAGGAATTTCTTTATTTAATTATCTGTTTGGAGGGCAAGTTCATTGCTTGCAAATCGCCTGTCAGTAAAATTTAACAACTTTATAACGGTATTTACCTAGTATATTTCAAAATAAATAACATCTCATAACATCTTTTAATTTACTGAATTAATTAAAAAACGATTTAAAAGAAAGAAGAAATATTTTTAACTTAACCTATAAATAAAATTTTTCATATTTGCTGTCCTATAATTTTGCCTCTCGGGTTTACAGCTCTTTTTGCCTCCTCTAGTTTCGGCCAAGGTTCATAGTGAAATAAAAATAAATAAATTAAAAATTGTTAAATATTTTTCTTTTACCATCAAAATTATAAAAACAAAACTTCGTATCTCCTTTTGATTATAACAAACGATTTTATTTCTATTCTTGTAAAATAAGGTATCAATTCTTGTGATGTACATGGTTGGATGAACCGAAATTGAATAAATTTATTGCTTTCGTAAAAATGCTTAAAATATATTACTAATTTTATAAAACTCGACGAACATATGTTACAATTTCATAATGGGTATGTATGTACACTAGAACTAATTGATATGTAATTTAGAATGTTTATGTCGTAATAACTATTTTTTCAGTATATCAAATAATATTTAAAAAAGTAATAATAATTAACTTAAACTATCAATAGCAATAAAGATAGTAATTTAATAGATTACTTTTTAATTGTTTGTGATCACCTGTTTCAATATTATAACTAAACTCTTGTCATTGGAACGCTAGAATCTGATCATTAAATAGTTTAGAGAATCTTATATTTGATCCATCAGATTTTGGAGTTTTATGATGAAGAATTTGTTATCTGCAAGGCGGTGTTTATTCCAAACCCTTCACAAATCATATAAAAAAAGAATTACATTTATTTTTAGTGTTTTAGAATTTGGAGAATTCATAATTGGATACAGTAAGAATCAAATTATTGCTTTTAGTCTAATATAATCATCGATACTCATTTCTCTTTTGTTAGGTAGTATGGAATTTGGTTTTAAAAATGTTCTGTACTAATTAGAATTAAACTGATAATATTTTTAAAAATAATATAATTGAAATATGGCTAGTATTTTATTATAGCACAGTAAATATACTCGAAGTGATAAACATTTACTTTTTGAAGCTCTAGTAAACAGTGCTATAAATAAAAAAAATATTTTTTTCAATGTTGTTTATTACATTTATAACTATTATTTTTATAAAATATATCTAAATTGAGTTTATTTTGTTTGTTTATATATTTCCTCATAGTTGATTCATATATTTTTCCAAATAGATATATGAATAGATAAATGTAAACAGATTGTACTAAATACAATGTTCGTATAAAATATTAATTTAATATTTATATGTATAAAATTTTATGTCGGTTATTCAATCAATGTTCAAATTGTAGAACAAAATAGAATAAAAGAAAGAATAAGTTGAGAAATAATTTGTTTAATTCACGTATACGAAACTAATGGTTTCTGGTGATATATTGATTAATATTATATACGAATTTTAAGATTATCTAATCGAAAATAAACATTTAACGTTGACTGTAATGAAGCGAACACTTTAATTTGCCTTAAAAAAAATAAAATAAAACAAAATGAAATAAAAACTAGCCAGTTAAAAAAATTAAACTGAACTAAAGCAGATATAAATATTTAAAAGTGGAATTTTAAGATAAATATTCTTACAGAACTTTATTATTTCATTAAAAATAAGTATAAAACGGTAATTTCAATAAAATAGAAATATCTTTGAGTAAATTAGCTCAAATAATTAAATTAATGGGCAGTGAATTCTCGGAATCGCATCGAGAGAGAAATAATTTTCTTACTTAATCGAGTAATGACTTGGTCAACAGACTGTCCGGAAAAATAATGAATATTGAATTCATAACAACTTAATTTGAATAATGAAAGAAGGATTGGAAATAATTAAACTGCATTTGGATAATTATGAATAATATATATTAAATCAACAACTGATAGTAATAATGATAATTATAATAAAGAATTACATCTGATTATATCATTTTATCATCTCTAATATTTGATTTTATCATCTCTAACTTCTGATCCCACTTACGGGTGAGAAATTAATTAAACAAGACACTAAAATGACTACGACAACAAATGTTTATTCATTTATTTAAGAATTATATAGTAACTTATGAATATAAAAATGATTTATAAATACCTGATAATAGTTATTTATCACAAGATAGCTATTACTGATATCATTAGTAATTAGAATCTCTAAATTCTTATTTAACTGATTTTTGTTAGCTACGAAATTAAAACGATAGTAGAATAAATATGAGAAAGATGGAAATAAAAAAAAATTGTATATTTTTTAAAGCGGCGTGGGTTGATTTTGGATGTCCGAGGCAGCTAGGTTTTGGATCACCCTACGCTTTTTACTCAAAATTCAAAATGTGTGTCATACACAATATTACAATGTTATTTATTATATTACAAAATATAATAAAGTTCTATATTGTATTTTGTAGTTAATTATTATTATTATAATTTTTAAAAAATCCAATGACTTAAGGTCCAAGTAAATGTATTAACACATATTCTATAATCTGATAATGTAATTTGTTGTTATTTATTATTATTGTAATTTTTAAAAAATGAATTAATAAAATTATTACTGGTCCTAGCCCGTGACGTTTGTCACTTTGCTACCTGCTGTTTACGTCTCTGCTTCTAGATGTCCTGATTTTACTACAGCAAATGATAATATATGGCTCACAGTATGTTAATTAAGTATAATAAAGTATTTATAACAATAATATAAACATACAAATAATAAAAACACTAAATAATTAATAGAATTGATTCATCAAGTTGACAAGTTCAAAATTAAATGCAATCAGTTTATAAGAGGTAAAAATGTGTATAGTAATTAATTTTTCGAAGCATGAAAGCACAGTGAAAAGAAATAAAATTAAATAATACTTTGCTATTAATCTCAACGAAAAGGTCACAAATTTGTATGAAATATATTTAACTCATACAAGGTTTGAAATAATTAAAGTAAAAAATGCATTCAAATCTTAAATATAGTTGTAGAGTAACTCGAAACTATTCACAATTTAGCTTTTTGGGCTTTGATAATTTCGGTCTTGCTGAGTCTTAATTTGAGTGTCAATTCCAGACTTCCTTTACATATGCTGAAATTTCGTGACAACTTTAATAGCATTTTTTAAAATTTTTATGTTATATATGTGTAATCTCGACTCGAAGCATACCACCAGTTGAATTGTAGAACAGGTGCTATACAAGTATTGTTTGAAGAGAGTTTAAAACCTCACTGGTGATTCCAGAAGTAAATGAAATCGCACATTCTTGAGATTATAAAAAAAAATACATATATATAAGGAGCTTAACAATCAGACAAGACTGAGAACAACACTGAGAACTACAAGTCTTTAAAGTTCTTGTAATGCCTCTCGAATAAAGTCTATTTTTGTTTTAATTAATTTATTTTTTTTATTAAGCTTTCATTTTATAAACATGATTTCAATTTTGTTTTACAAGTATTATTTCATAAAATTGTTTGCGCAAACGTATTTGAATTTTTTTTTTGTGTGGTTCACAAAACCGAGGGCTTATCAATACCTACTGTTTTGAGCCATTATACAACTACTTTTACCTTTCGAAATAAATCACCATAATTGTTAGGTTTTTATGTTAATAATTAAGAAAATGTTAAAGAGGAGATAATTTCATGTTCTTATAATAGTTCTTGAATAAAATTAAAAGGTAGTGACTCTGCAAATACATGTTGACCAATATATTTTTATTAATTTTAATTTCTGTCCTATAATTTTTTTACTTATAAAAAATCAACTCAAATTAATTTTTGCTTATTATTTGATAAAATTGTTTTCAATGGACAATAGGCAATAGAAATCTCCATGACTGTTCAATTTTAACTGAGTAACTGTTAAAAGAGCTTATTTTCATTGTCTATACATTGTGCATTTTTTTTTTTACAGTTTCCATTATGTTCTATATATTTTTCAAATAATAAAAAGTTAATTCAAATTAATTTATTTTTAATTTTATCTATGTGAGTAAATAAAATTGTTAGCACACGCCTTTTTGATTTTTGTGTGAGGTACACTAAAACGAGGGTATACTTACACTTAATACCTACATTTTTAAGCCACTTTACAATTATTGTTATAAGTGAATATAAATTACACCTAATTTATTTATATTTCTGTTAATAGTTAAGTGATTGTTTAAAAAAAAGTATTTTATCCATTATGATTTTATTTTTATCTGTTTAATATATGTAGATCATATTAAAAAAAGTTACCTCATTAAAATCTACTATGAGAAATAAACAAGGGATCTGGCTTCATAAACAAGCTAATTCATCACTTTTAATCCAACTGTTGGCTTGGTAAATTCTCATTTTCCTTTCCACCCCTTAACAATAATTATGCGTATCAAAACGACACAAATCCTGACAGCCGGGAGCAAGGAGAACATCAATAAACTAAAGTGAGAGCGGAAAACAGTGAGGCAAGCAAAGGCGGGAAAAAAAGAGAAAAAATGTTAAAAAGAAACGGACACTAGCATCGATCCAAGTATCAATATTTATGGCTGCGAAGGAGAGTGGAGAGAGAGAAGAGGCGCTGCACCGGGGGGTGGAAGCCGACTGTGAAAGGTTAAGAGTTAAAAATATAAATAGTAAAGCAGGGGTGATGTTTGGAGAATCAAGGGATCGGAGAGGGAGTACATAATAGTGGATATTTAATGAGATAAGGGTGTTAGGGGAAGAGGGGGACGGGTGTGGGTCTGTGGCGGCCGGGGATTGGCCGGAACGTCAGCCAATCGGCTCGAGGCAGCTGGTGGAGGGGGGGAGGTGACGGCCTCACTCCCGCGGTGGGGCCGGCTCGAAGCGGAGCTCGAGTGTCCCAGATGAGGTACGAGAGCCAGGAACCGCAAGCCACGCAGGCCATGTCCTACCAAGCGTACCTTCTTCACCGGCCGACAGACTTCAGTGTGAGTAGCCTACTCACTCCGCAGCCAGGGCCAAGCTATCCACTTCCGATCCCCTGTTATCCACTGCCTAAACACCCCTACACGACAGCAGAGGACGTCCTCCAACACCCGGCCATGCTGAGGCCTCTTCAGCCAGAGGACGACGGCATCGTCGACGATCCTAAGGTCACCCTGGAGGGTAAGGAGCTCTGGGAGAAATTCCACAAGCTGGGTACTGAGATGGTCATCACAAAGTCCGGGAGGTAAGCCGATTTCTTATGATGTGTGACAGTGTTTTGTGACAGTGTTCCCGATTCCCAGTGTACATCCAATAACCCTTCTTTCACAACTTATATGAGGTATGTAAATTTTACATATTTACAAGGTGTTTCTCAGTGGCACTCCGAAATCGCTTCCTTGCCGCTATGTAAACACAGTGTATATGGTTGTAACTCATTCATGGATATCGGAACCATGTTTATTTACAACCTTAAATCGTTGTCACGGTCTAATGATGACATTTCTTAAGTGTTTCCACTTTTGTCAACACCCTACTGAAATTTTAACTTGATATATCAAAATTTATATAATACATTTCCATTCTAATTCATTGGTTATCTTCGATAATTATTTGAATATTTTTTTTTAATATCGATAAAATTAATATTCCATTTCTGCAACAAGTGAATTTTAAAATAACAAAAGAAAAGCATACGCTCTTCTTAAATTTCATAATATTTTAAATCTAATTTTATTTTGGATTATAATAATAACATTAGGCTATACAGAAAATAAAAAAATTAAATTATTGAGTTTATGGATTGAAAACAGTTTTCGGTTTTTGAAAAACGCCGCCAAAGCCGGGAGCCCGTTGGCCAACACCAGTAGGCCGGTGCCTTGTCCAGTAAATTTCTCCCGGCGCACAATCTGCCGTTCCCTCCTTATCTGCATTTCAAGCATTCCTATTCGTCGAACAAAACCCTTCTTGGAAATTATATAATAGTCATTGTCACGGATGTGTACGGTTTCCAATATTCTCCTTTATTTTTTTATACAAAAAATAATATATTTGGCGAGGAAATAAAATAAAATATAGGCTATTTTTTCTTTTTTTAGGCTCAAAAATTATTTGAACATTAATGAAAACTTTTGCAATCCTAAAGGAAATTCTTTGTGTGTTGTGAATATAAATAGTACACGCACTATTATTTAGTTTATTAAATATTTAAAACCGTACATATTCAGTTTCTTACCAGATTTTTTGTATTGAGGTTGCACCAGTCTTAAAAATATGTGTTAAACAGTACATAAATTCTTTTTTATCAATTTTTTTTTCTGACGGTACTCAAATAAATTATCGCACATGGCCGAATATTTGTTTTCAGAAAGGTCGGATGATATTTATATTTAATACAAAAATGATTGGTGCAACATATTGAAATTTATTATCAGTTCGGCTCCTGGATATTAAATTTTTGTTGTACTATTAGCAATTATATTTTCCGTGATAAAAATTCCTAAAATATTGGCGGCATTATTTTATATTCTATACCTGATTTATTTCATTGAGACATTCAACTAGTTGTAATGCAGTTATTTCAATTATCCGATGGTTTCTTACAAGAAAGTTCTTGCGCCAGTTCCTGCTTATGATTAATTCCAGGTTGAATAATCCCTATCATTATTGAGGAAAATGGGTAGGTTAACCTTCCGTATTACGCGCTTGGTATTCATCCATTGGAAGTTACCGGTCCAATTCACTGTCTAATAACACACATCAGACATGATCTCCGTTCAAATTGTACTTCGGAAACCAGTCGCTTGTTTGTTTCTAAGTCTCTATTAAGAATTCCGTTTCATGTTTTCTCCGGTTATACTGAACTGTTCTGTAGTCGGGAGATAATATATAACAAAAAATGAAAACATAACAAACATTGTAATTCCGTTGTTAATGCTTATCGTTGATAAGAATTGAAATCAATAAAAAATGTTTATTTCTAATACAATGAGGGTAAGCAACACAAAAAATGTCTCAGAATTGTGCTCCAATTTTCCTGATGAATAAAAATATTTTCCTTAGTCATATTATTATTCATTTCACTCAGTGAGAATGGGAATAAATGATTGTTGATGTTCATTTGTTAATATTAAGCGGTTAAGTTGAAAGTTAAATGTTTTGTTTAAGAATATTCGTTTTTTTGTTTTTGTTTAAGCATTCAATTAGCTTATTAATTTTCCTTTAACAAACACTGTTTATTTTACTTTATATTCAAAATAATAAAATTTAAATAAAATCATTGTAGATTAATTTAAAATAAACTAGCTTTTAGTTAGTTAATATTTCCTATATTATAATAAACAAATGAAATAAAACAATATAAAAGCTATCCACAACATAAATTTTGCAACTATAATAATGGATAGAAGTTTTTGAAGTAATAAAAATAATATTTTCTAATTAATATTTAATTTTTAAAGCAAAATATCTTAACCCCGCTATCATATTTTTAAAATGCTCAAACTAAAATTTATTAAAACATTACAATGGGTTGTTATAAGTTTTTAACCAATTTATTTTATTTAAAAGGAATGTTTATTATAATTTACAGGTCGGACAATATGTTAAATGCGAATTATACATTAATTACTTACAATTTTGCTAACTATTCGATAGATATTAAATTAATTTAGTTTGATTTTCCGTTTCGGCGCCTATGATATCGGTATTAATTAAAGACAATCAAAAGAAATATTCTTATCTTTTACTATCATTGATTTCTGCAAAAAAAAAAAAAATAAATGTTATTAATTTCAGTATGTATTCCAGAAAACTAAAGTAATGTTACTGATTTTCTAAGATAGTTTGAATTAGTAAATACAATTAATTAATTTTTTTAATCAGCATTTTTGAACTGCTTTATGTTGTCGAATTAGTTAATAATTTTAGTTTATATCATAGATATACTTTATTCTTTGAACTTATCTTAAATCCCGTGGATGTATAAAAAACGGTTTGCTTCATAATAAATATTTTGTATTCAACAACAAATTAAAAAGTATTTTATAGATTTAATCCGTTGAGATATGCATAAATTGTTTAAATATAGAAAACTTATTCTTATATAACAATTTTAATATATAAGACCACTTATGAAAAAATAATGATTATTTTATTATTAGTATAACATAGTTTTAAAAAAGAAAAATAAAATAAAAAATTTTCCATCTTCAGAATATGAATTCTTTTTGTGTTTAATTCGTGAAGTATTATTTATTTATCTAGTTTTTATGTATAAGTAAGCATTATTTTTATGATAAAGTATATTTCCGTTGACTTTGTGCTGAAAGAAAATATATATTTTGTATAATGGATAATTTGCAATATGCATCCGGTCTCATACAAACTTAATTTTGAAAAATAAAAATATTAATAAAATTAGAATAGGTGAAATATTGAATGGTTTAATTAAAAATATGAAATAATATAGATCAAGAAAATAGTATATGACAGTAATATATTACAGTATATAATAATATTTCTTCGGATGTGAGCAATAGCTTTTATTTATTACTGAATTTCGTTTAGGTAAATAATAAAGATTTACTATTGTTTAATTGTAATATAATCAGTAATTTAAATCTAATACGCCAAAAAAAAACGAAATCTGAATAGATTAGTTTTTAAAATAAATGAGAATCACAACCTAGACAGCTTAATATAAACAATTAATTATATGACAGGAATGTTTAGCTGGTCGTTTATTTAGGAAATGTTTTTATTTCATAGTCCTGATTTTAATGTTTTTTTTATTTAATAAGAATTTTATTTTTTAATATAAGATATATATTTATAATTTAATATTATTGGAAATGTAACAAGATGTGCTGATAAGATGTTACAAGAACTATTTCTAAAAAATATATATATTGTTTTCATTTGGCTTAGTTTGAAATAAAAAAAAAAAATTAAATTTACTGCAAAAAAAAAAATTAGTTTTCCATAGCACATTCTGTCTCAATTAAGTGCGATTTTAATTTTGACAGGAGTTTATTCACACAATATTCACAGAAAGTATAAATAACATCAAAATGATAAATAAGAAAAAAATATATAATTATTTACCTGAAAGGCAGTTTTTGAAATTGTAGTAAATAAAATTTGGGTAAGAAAGTATTAAAATTTAAATTATAAAAAAAGAAAATATATTAATGTTCACAATCAATCAACTGAGAGAGCATTAATATGGAACTTACATGACCGTCAAGCCTGTAATAGTTTGTCATGCGTTAATGTCTCGTTATCAAATATTAACTGATTAAAATATGATGACTTCTTACAGCAATCATAGATAAAAATATTAGACATATTTCTTTTGGTATAGAGAAAAGAACATCATTAAGTTTAGTATTGTTTTCAGGGTGTTTGTTTAAAATAAAATAATTGTATTTAAATTATGCATATTTTATTAATTGTGTATATATAAATTAAGTTAAACATATTTATAAATGACAACTTAATGGAGGCATGTGTCATTCCTTATGACAGATTAAAGTATTTAAATAATAAAAAAAATATTATCATAGTAGTAAGGAATAATTTATTAAAATTTTATACAAATTATATCAGAAAATTTGAATTGATTATGCCACTTATTTAGTCAGCATTGAAGCGTACACATTGGCTAAATGTACACTTGTTATACTGTTACATTATATACAGTTTGATTTTATATGTAATTAGTTAGATTGGTAGAGAGAAGTAAGTGAAATAAATTTAAACACTAGATAAATGTTATTTATAATTGGCCTAAGTTTAATAAGGATTCCAAAAAAACTGTTTTATGAGTATAAAAGAAATTAATAATAAAAAATAATTCTAAATATAAAAGTACAATAATTAACAATTAAAAAAAAAAGTTTTAAAAGGCTCATGTAATCGTATCATTACATAGCTAAGGAGGAAACTCTTGTAACTAAATTATACATAATGATTAAAAATTAATTAGCAGTAATTTTAGCTTTTAATAAAAGATCATTAATATGATTCTAATATAATTAGACTGGGAATGAGTTTAATTCATAATAATGTGCATTAATTCAACAGAAAAAAAAATTATGTTTTTGTTACCCGCGGCCGATCTGAACATGTTCAGTTATATGGTTTAGTAACATGATATTACTAAAACTAAACATAAGTTTTTTGTTTGCTTAGTGTTTCTAAAACTTGTAGATTTATATATTTTTTAAAATTAATATTAACAACATTTATTTTGTTAATATTGTGCTCTTCGATCAAAGTTTATTATAATATTATGTATATTTTTTCATTATGTTGTTACTACTTATACAGTTAAATAAACATTTTTTTTTTAAATAGACAGTATTTATCGCTTTACACTCTACAAAAACATACTTTAGGTGAATATCAGCTCAACTCCATAAGTAAAAATAAAGCTCAGATATATTAATTATATCTAAATGAATATAATCTCTCTTTTTCTTTTATTGAAACGTATAAGAAACAAAAGTCTTTATCACTATTACTTATAAGCAGTTTTATAATAAGTAAGTTGAAAAAAAAACAAAAACAATACTTAGCATTTAAGTTGTAAAGGACATCAATTAAATGTTTTATTAACATAATATAATTTTCGTCCAATCCTTGAAAATAAGATAAAGTTTAATTTATTTCAAAGATTATGAAGTTGTCAATGATTATAAATAAAACTATTCCTATGAGAAGCTTTGTTTAATATAAAGTGTTTGTACAAAATTTGTATATTTTAAACATAAATAACTTTTATTTTGATCCTCTTATCAAACCATGTAATATTTACTCATATATGGTACATTGCTAATTATTTGTCAGTTCAAAATAAAAATAAAACCATATAATATTGAATCATTAGTGACTTAATGAACATTTTTGAGGGGATGATATTAGGGATAAAATAAAATAAAGGTATAATTCAAGTTCATGAACCTTGTACTTAGAGAGCTTTTATATTAATTTCTGAAATATTTATGTTTTATCAAGGTATGTCCGCAGTGAACAATGTTACACAGCTAACATAAATAAAATTCATTTATATTTTTAATCTGGTTATTATTGTTTAAATATTGTCATTCGAGTGTAAAACTACCCGCTTTGGAATATTTTTAATGCTAAGTTAAAAATTGCGTGTATGTACATATTATTTAAGTTACAAAACTAAGAAGTTAAATACTTTCAGTCCTATGCATATTTCTTTTCTTGAAATTTTATAATGCATATTTTCTTGAAAAAAATAAAAAACATTGTTTTCTGAGTACTTTTTATTATTTTATAATTTAAACAAAAAACATTTTTTTCGATTAACAAAAGTAGAAATTTTATTGAACATTTTAAAAGTATTTTTTTGTAGATTAAATAATAATTTAAAATGTTACTTTGTCTATGTATTTTTTTCCCATTGAGCTTGTCCAATATTAACTAAAAACTAAAAAGAATTTACTGATTCATATGAATTATTTTCTTAAATTGTTTAATTCCTGTCATTGGAGTGAAGGTTAATTGAAAAATGTGTCCTGAATAGATATAAAACAATTAATTCGTTTTTATTTTGCTTTAATCATTTTTCAAGGTAGTTTTAATTATTAAAATTTGTATCAGTTGTTACTTTAGAAAGTTTCGTATAAACAATTATAATACTTATGTATTCATTTAATCTATTTTAAACTAAAGACGAAAAAATTCCAAAACTTGATAAAAATAGTTCTCAATAGAATACTATGATATATTGAATAAATAAACTGTGTGAAAGTAGCGATATTATATGTTTATGTAAATTCATTAAAGGCATGAAAACTGAATCGTATATTTTAAAAAATATTATTCAAATATTTAGTTACAAAAATTGAAATGTAATACATAAGTTTTCCTATTAAATATATTATCAATTTTAACTTTATTTTTATAAAATTCTGTTTTTAAATTTAAAAAATCGAAATGTATATTATAGAGATAGATCTTCATAAAAATAAACCTCATTGTTATGCATTAATATATATTTTAGGTATATTATCTCTTTTTACTGTTGATTCTTCTGTTGAGCCTCATTCATCCGGTTGATTTAGGAACATTGTTAATTATAGAAAACCTCTTCAATCGAACTCTGTCAATATTGTTTTAAATATTCAACGGAGACACATAATTGAGAAGTAAAAACCTACGGTTGGTCTCTGGAATGAATCAATGATACCTATATGCCCTTAAGCAATTTTAAATGCTTCAAGTGCAGGTAATAAAATATTTACAGGCTAGAGTATTTAAAGATGTAACAGTTGCTTCGTAACGACAAGCTCTTATGACATAACCAAATTGTTCAATAATTAAAATCTAGGCATAACCAAGTTATCATCGCTTTTTAAAGTTCTCACTATTTTAGTTTGTACAAAAAAAAAAAAATGTATAATAATGTATGCATGTGAAAATATGTAGAATTTATGTATGAGCCCTATAATTCTTAGTACTGTTTAGCATATATATATATACATATTCTTGCATATATATATTATATATTAAAAATAATTTAGAATTTGAGATAAATTTAACAAACTTACATTTCGAATTCCTCTGGAGAGAGATGGGTTTGTTATATTGAATTAGAGACATATCAAAATAACTTATTATTATTTGTATATGAACTAGATAATTTCGCAATTTATTTTTTTGTTAATTCAAATTGTCCGTTTTTAATGATTTCGATAATTTAAATTTAAAATTTTATTAAAGGATCGTCAATTCAAATGAATATACTTTATGATATTCAGTAAACATATTCTGGATGTTACAATGTAGTTTAGCTATAAATGGGACCCAGTGTTTTTTTTTTAACTTCATGAGTCAAAACTGGTAAAACGCTGTATATAAGGAAATTTATAGAATTGAATAACTTATTATTTTTCCTTTGTAAAAATTGTTTATCAAATGAATGTATGAATAAAAAAAGATGAATTCCTGATAAATTTATTTATTAAAATTAAATTCTTCAATTAAAATTTATTCAGACTTTTTTTATTTATTTTTTAATTTTATTTAATGGGGTATAAAATATTACCAAAACAATCTATAAAGGGACTTCCACAATCAACAAACTAGTAAATAGAATGTAATTCAGTCCGGGCATGTAAGCAAAACTATACACTTTTGTATAAAATATACACTTTACTATATCGCCAAGAAAAATAAGTCCAGAGAGTAATTCCGACCCTCTTTACAACGATTTTTATTGGATACAAGTACCGCTATTCTGCATTATGCTGTTACCTATCCTTTTTGCTTTGAGCGAATATTTTATTTTTCTAAAATAACTAAAAGAATATAAAATAAAAAACATGTTTTTTTAGAATTTGTTAGATTACTAAGAAGTCATACGCAATTTTTAAATCTAAAGCTGACCTGGCAACTCCAATGTCTTGAGCTTCTTAGACGTTTTTAACCGTTTCTTATTTTCTACTGCATTCGTTCACTACCTGATACTTTGCGCTAAATTTATTTAAAAAGAAACTTCGCTTAAATTAATTTTAAATTAGCGGATCCTTAACTATTGGAAAATATCAAATCCTACCAGCTGTTAGAACACGTTCTTGTGGAGTTTGTAACACTAATAATTCATTTTACAGTACAAACGATTTCATTAATATATCATTACTACTATACATGATTTCACAATACATCAATTTCTTATAATAAAATCATTCGAAATCCTACTTTATACTTGGTATAATTACATCATATGAACTCAAACTTTACCTACTATATAAATTTCCTATGCTTTTTTAAAACTATTCCAAACCTCCCTATACCAGTAAAATTTTAAAACATTTAATTACTTAGAAGTTAAATTATACTACTTCTTCATGATAACAACTGAACAAACTTGAGTCATGTGCTCTTTCAGAATTATTATTTAAAATATTATTAGACATTGTCTCTGAAATGTTTATGCATCTCATTGATAAGAAAGCCGACTGTCTATAGATTTTATTTAATAATCCAGTATAGTTGTTTATATCCAATTAATAACTGTTCAAATAAGTTGCTAACAAAATATTTCTCTTGTACCATTTAGTAAAAGCTAGTTCATTTCTAAGCTTATACAAATTTGAAAACAAATTTATAAGGGTATTGGTTAAATATACAATCAGAAATTGTAACAAAAATAGCTTTTATTTTTTATATATATTTTTTCTAGTCTTAATAATAATCTAATTTACAATATTTGTTAGTTTTCGAGTTGAATTAAACATCTATTGATGTCGAATATTCCACAATTTTATTTAATCAGACAATTGCACACAATGTTTTGGGTTTGATTTGAAACAATTTCTTTGAATCAAGTTCGAAAGAAATGTTTTTTTTAATTTTTCTGTAATAACAAAGATTTAACCCAAGTTATTTTTTAAACGTGACAAGAATTATTTGTGTAAATTTTCTCAAAAGTACAGTCTATTAATTCTCATGAAATGAAACAGTTCTTGTTAAATTTTTCACAATGTTAGCATTATCAATACTAATAGCTTACTTATATAATTGTTAGCCTCATAAATTAATATTGTGTTGTGTTCGTTAAGGGATATTGTGGTTATACTGTTATTTTGAAATTTAAGGAAGAGTCAAGTCCGTCGTTAGGGGATGGAAAAACTATTTAATGTTAACCCACCTTGTCGGGCTTCGTCAGGGCAGATCTAGATGCTAAAGGTTGAAGACTGTCGATAAACTCATTAAAATGAGTGTATCACTAAAATGATGTCTATTTCCGGTCTTGAGAGTGTCTCGTTTGGGAGAATATGTGCTAACGCATATTCGTTGGCTATTGTGCATCGGTTTCCGGTCCTTTAGGACATACTATTAATGTTTTATATTTACATATTTTGATATATTATGTTGGAAGTACTGTTCAGTTTAATATATATGTATATTGAAACGTCGCTGCCTCTGGTGCCAAACCTAGAGGCAGTAATTTACCGATCACAGTACCATAGCATTTACAACCGCGATGATGGGTAATAAATCCCCGGTTCCTTCCTGTATACAATTAGGAGAAGACACGATAGAGGATCATTACTCCCTTCATGGGAACGTCTTTATTTCAAATTCTATCCATAGGCATTCAATTAAATCATAATTTATAACTTATTTGGACAAGCCCGTTTATCCTGTTGAAGATTTGTTTACCGTTCGTATCTCTTCATTGATATTTATAGCGCTGATTTGTAACATCTGAACAGGTACCGTAGGGGTAGGATCGTATAAATAACCGGAACTGTATGATTTGGAGACAAGGAATGGACGAGGTAAGTGTAGGTTTTGGAGGCAGTCTGCTGTCTAGAAGATGAAATATTTCTCATTGACCGAGGTAGGAACCGTCTATTAGCTTTTTGGCCAAGGAGAGATTTATCGATAGTAAACGGAGAAAATGAAATAAAAAAACCGTGCATTTCAGGTACCTGGGGGGGCCCCTCAAATGAGTTCTTGTCTAAGTCGAACCAGCTACTGATCTCTTCTTCCTCGAGGCTCTTGCGGTCAGTCCGCCTACCAACTCGGCGCCAGGCACATATTTTTTTTTTTAAACCCTGCCATAAAGCAAACATGGAACCTTGAGTATTAGGGTGCGTTTATTTTAAAATATTTTTCATACGATTATAAATTTTCTTTCAATACATTGACCACCGCGGGATTTGCATATCAGAATACGAACACCTACCTCGTGTTCCAATAATTTCTAAGCCTTTTATTGATTAATCTAAGCAAAGTAACAGGCTGCTATCGAAAAATTCAAAACAAGAAATATTCATGTAGATTTAAACCACCATTAAACAACAAAACTACATGAACTTATTTTTTAAATTATCTCAAACTGTTATATTATAAAGTATTATATTTATAACTGTTTAATTAAGTGGCTCATCAGCCAAAATTTTAAAGATGATTGTAGAGCAGACTGCGGTTAATTTTTAACTACCCTACCAGGTTTAGACGGACTACAATTGAGAAATAAACCCTGATCTACGGTAATATCTTTGGTACACCTCCATTTCAAAATAAAATCAAAACTTATTTTAGCCAGATGTGCCACTATTCAAAGTACCGACATGTACATGTATTTATATAACGTTATAAATTGAAATTATTTATAAGCTAAAACATTAATTAACATGAACAAGAATCATCTATGGTTCCCCACTGAAACGACATAGACCTATTTATTACCTTGTTAGTGAAAATATTTAAACCCATGAAAAACACTATAAATATCTTATGTATTTATATTTAATATAAAAATAATATAAAATTATACTTATACATATTATATAATATTTATATATCTGATTTTTTATTTCCATTTCTATTTACAAATATTGAATTTAAATAATGTATGGTAAAGGATTGAAGCATTTACTTTTACAACTTACATGTTAAATATTTTTCTTATATTAAAAAAAAAATAAACCAAAAATATTACAACTTTAGGAGAAAAAAAAAGAATAAATAACTACTTCTGTAGACATAAGGGGTAATAAACCAAACACATGTCGCTAATTATAAAGTTAATTATGAAACGCTTCAATCCTATATGCTTGTATTCGTTGTAACACAAATTTTCTCCCAGGTATGAACTGTTGATTAAATGTTTGTATGGATTAAAAAAAAAATTGTAAGTTTCAAGACTGTTTTAAAATTTCCAACATGTGAATAACTTCAATTCTTCTATAAAATGAATCCAATTAATCTCATGTATTTGTTTTGTATTTTAACTGGTAGACGTGAATCAAGCCGTTATAGTACAAACATATTATTATTGAAAAATTCAATTTAATGTTTATTTTTTCCTATTAAAGAATAGAAGACTCAAATTTTAACTTTTAAAAACTACTAAAAATTAAGGGTTAATAATTAAAAGAGGTTCTATGTGCAAAGGAGTATTTAAAATACTCTTCCAATCAAAAATCCAAATTTTCCCAGAAATGTTGAATTGTTGAAGCATTCATGTCTTCAATTACTAAGTTATGAAAATAAATTGATAAATGTATTAGAACTATGTTCAATGTATATAATATACAAACATATAAGATATTATTTGTACAAGAACAAAATAGAACAATCGTTTCTCCGCTTTGAACCATGCTCTGTAAATAATACATACTTTTTTATCAAATAGTTTTCAGTCAAGTAATCTACAGTCATAAATTATATGTTTTGAAATTTTGGGTTTTTATTTTAATTATTTTGAAACTGTATAGTATTAACATATTTCGATAGTTTAGTAGATTTATAATTATTATTGGGGATTTAACTTTGTTGTGGAACAAGATATATGAATCTATACAAAATAAATTTTAAATGGTGTTTTGAAATTAAAAAAATTTATAAGAAACAATTAACAAAAATCATAAACAAAATTTAATTAAAAACTGATAAATTCTTAAGGCTCTTCTCAGTATGGGAGTTAATGTCAAACTAATTTCCTAATTTTTATAAAAAAATACAATAGAAGAAATAAATATAAAGATTTCAACATTATTAATTATTCAATTCTCATATTGCATAAATAAATATTTATGATGCTTGATCAATTAAAATTTATTTCAAATATAAACTATCATATTTTTTTTTTGTTGAACATTGGATCTAATTGATTTCTTTGTTGCTTTTCAGTCTTGACCGTTGGAAAATCAAAAATAATAATCCTGTTTAATTAGCAATAGTAAAAAAATTGGTGGTATTTTATTGTTTGAAGAAAAAAATATATAATACTAAAAATTTGAGCGTTTCCAGGTTTACATAAAATATTTACACATCATTACCACAAATCTTGTGTTGTCGATTTGAGAAAAGTAATGCCATTTTCAAATGTGATACAAAATTTAACAATTTGTTGTCGCTATTTAATATTTTTCATATCCCTGATTCGGCATTGGTTAATCAATTTTACTATTCAAAATGTGTATGTAAAAAAAAGATTAGTTTCTGTTGTGGCAAATATATTTTAAAATATAACCAAAAAATTACTAAAGAGAATGACTCCACGCTTTCATTTAGTTTGTACTTTCAGTTACGGGAATATTTAATTTCCTTGTTTTAAACGTTAATAAAATTTAAAAGACAATGATTACACATTTTCAATATAATGCTAACAATTTATAGACCTTCAGAAAAATTTGTTTTTCTTCAAATATTGAAATACAAGATGTTCATAATTTACAACGGATTTTCCCTACTATATCTAAGCAAACTAAATTTGTAGAACATTTTTGTTATTTAGTTCTACTATTATTAATGAATGATATTATAACTAACAGATGATAATCTTTAAGAATTATTACTTTAAGTTAAGTCAAAATATACAATATAGCCTTTTTGACTCTAGAAAACCAATTTGGTGGTTGTTTTAAAATTTTTTATCAACATCAAAAATTTTATATACTGACTTGTAAAATTTGTATAAAGTAAGTCATTTTCAGATGTTTGAAATAAATTAAAAATAAATTAAAAACGATTTTAGTTCACTGTTATCTTTAATTAAACCTCTTATAAATATAAGAAGTTATAATATAGTTTGATATTAGGTCTCTCATTTAGATATACCTTATAAAATTCATTTTAGTTTTTCTGTTAAATTTACAATTGAATAAAGGACCTCATAGAATAAAATGTTTAAGACTATGCTTAAACATGTTAAATTTAAAAATAGAAACTTTTGGAGTTGTAGAAAAATATATTTTTTATTGACATATTATGATCCATTTGATAGCGTTTTTGTAATGAGCAATTATTGTGAATAGAAGGTATCTCTGAACTATTTAGATTTAGTTGGAATAAGCTAGAGTTATCAAACTTTGAAGGAAAAAAAATATAAATATAAATTTTTCTTTTACATTATATTGTTCATAATTGCCATTGGTAATGTTCAAATAATATTTTTGTAATTAATTATATGTTGTTATTAATAAACAAAAAAAAAAAAGTTAATCTGGAATTATTTGATCAAGACTATTCTGGATAAGTAATTGTATTATCAATAAATGAAAATTTACTTGTATTAATAACGTTTATTGAAACAATGTGGTAATAGTTTTATTTATGAAGAGCTTCTTGCAATAATTTGACAAGGAATTTTTCAATATTACAGTTTCAAAAAATTATGCAAATCTAATTTAATGTTTTATGTAGTACATATTCCGAAATATTATGGATATATAAGAAGGAATTATGGTGTTACTATTTGAAATGGGACAATGTAAATAATTTCACAAAAAAAATAAAATCTGAATTATGCACACGTTTTTCAAAAATTGAAATTGGTATTAGACACAATTCAATTTAAAAATTTTTTTTTTTTTAAATTATTCTTAAATTACATAACTAAAATAGAATATTAACATTGTATAAAATAATTTTGTATTAATTTAGGGGCAAAAAAACCTTTTCATTGCTAGAAAAAGGTCCAAATATAAATTTAATTTAAGTGAAAAATAAAAAAAATAATGTTTTACATAATTTATATTTATAATTCAATAATTCGATAAGTCGGTTTAAATTGAGTTCATAATTCAATGAAAAAAAAATGCCCCGACAAAATCATTATTTCTGGCTAAATGATCTATTATAGTAAATAGTTAAATAAATAAAACATTGTATGTATACCAATTTAACAAAATTTATAGGAACAAGTAGAATAAATTTTTTATTAAAATAAACTTTAAAAAAGGGAGAGATTTTAATTTAAAAAAATAATTATGTCTGTTATTTTAAAATGACTAAATATAAACGGGTGGTATCGTAAGTTAAAAAACAATTTTAAAAAAACATATTTGAAATGAGCACCATAGAGAGTAAGTAACTCTATACCCTAAATTTCAATTTTATGGAATACGTTTGTCTTGAATGTTTTGCATATATATATA
>NW_027108239.1:498005-507856 GCF_000696795.3 Halyomorpha halys
TATATATTATATATATTGCTACAATCTTTTGAAAAATTTTCAGTCGGAGCACTCGGAATAATTAGCGATACTCCGGCCAACATGTAGGATGTTTCGAGCCATGTTGTGAACATTTCAGGCATTCCTAGATCTGATAAAGGGCCAAGACGATGAGTTTTACCATTAATTTTCCAAATTCCTCAGACAGCGGTAATCGGTAAGCCGACCAATTCAAAGCTCTTTAATATTTCCTTATACGCAATTACTTAATAGCTCTCCAGTTGTGAATTATCGATCGAGTTAAAGGTTAATGGGAAAGTATAATTGGTGTTGCGTGTTGATTGGTTTTGAGTTATACTCACATCTTTACTAAGAGTGGTGGAGACATTAAAATTATTTAAGGGTGCTCCCCGATCCGGCGGATGAATTTGTCATGAATATAATTAGGTACAGTCCCTTTTCATCAGGTATAGTTTTAATATTTAAGGAGGACTAATACGATGTCATCAACTGGGACAATCCTTTGCCCCTCAATGACAACCAATCAAAGATAATTATTTCGGATCGTTCAGTCATTTTCTCTCGGAAATTAAAGGTCTCATTGGGTTTTATATTGAGTCGATAAATGATGCAGAGATGGGTATTGTTTTATCTGAGGGCTTTCTTCCTGACTATAACACAGGAAATGAAAAAAAAATGTATTTACTAAACAACATTATTTATTATTTACAAGAAACCTTATCTTTATGATAGATTCCAGATCATATAATTCAATAATCTTTAACGTTTCGGAAATCGAATCCCTTTTTCAGAACTTATTGTTTGATCTATATGTCACTATTTCAAGAACTAGCGACCATGAGCGTTGCTTCAATCCTCTTTAAGGCTGGAAATAAAGAAAAAACAAAATTAATTTGTTCCTTTTTTTTCTCTCTTTATTTTAGGTGAAATAACCAGTGTTTACAAAAAAAAAAAAAAAAAGATACACAATAATTTATATATATTTCCATATACAAGTGTCTTAATACGTAATTATTGTGTATTTTTTAAATGAAAGTCGCCATCCGATAAATGAGTTGAAAAAAAAAGTCAAAATGTGTTCAATAAATAAATAACGCTGACACTTTATTTTTTTTTTAATATATTTATTTTGTAATATTACATTCCATCATATTTTTAGACAATATCGATGATTCATTCACACCATATTTACAAATTTATAAATTAATTGATAGAAAAATAAGAACTAGAAGCAACAAACAATAAATAAATACAAAAAAAATAAATAAAATAATAAATTAAAACCTAGAAACTAGCAATTGAGCTCAAACATTTGAAGACAGGAATATATTTTTATCAAAATATAAAAACCATTATTCAATTATTGTTTATGTAAAATTATTTTTACATACAAATTTCGCTTTTTCATAACTTTCATAATGAGTGGTAGTTACTGAACACGTCATATTACATCAGGTCTCAGTCAATAGCTTACAAATAATTTTTTTAGGCATTATTAAATTTCGAAATTCATGCTAGTATTTTTCTATATATCATTTGTAACTTTGGCTGCATTAAGATGAGATATATTTTATTTAATCCATTACAGTCGGCTAAAATACGAAATAATCGAAACATTATTAAGAAATAACTACATCTATGAAATAGGACCGATAAGGTAGTAGCTGAATGTCGAAGGACTGTTCTCCCGCACATCGTGGAATATTGAACGACTGGAAAATTGATGCTCTCTGTCATTTTTCTAGGATGGGAAATTGAATTTTTCATCAAGACAGTTGGTGTGTGGTCTCATTTAACCCACGGTACCAATATTTTCTTAGTAGCCTTTTCCAAGTTCTTGGATTGCCGTGTTATAAGACGAATTGACTTCTAGACTGCTTTGATATTAAAACTGCTGAATTAGGTGGTTGGAACTTAATTTTATATTTTTTTTATTTATGCATCGCTGTAATTTATCGGTATAAGGGTCGGCTTCTTTGATGCAAACATCTATAACCCCCTCAAGAAGGAATTAATTTTCTCGTCAATTTTTCTTCCCCTACCTCTCTCTCTCCCTCTCTCTGTAAAGGCGTATATTTATCTTAAATTGAGTATTTTAGTATAGTTTCAATTGTTTGTCAAGAAGTTGAAAATGTTTGAAATAAAAACAACTTCCATTCAAGTTAATACTTTTAAATAAATTACCTATTCATATATCATATTTATATAGTTCATTAAATAAAAACAGTTTTAAAGTCACTATTATATTTAAATCAGAATAGTATACACTAAACCCATATTAATAACTTATTAATATTAGGTTCATTTATTTTTATGATTGAAAGTAAATAATAACTTTATTTAAATAATGCAAATATTGAATTTGTTATTATAAAAATGACATAATTGAATATTAGTAGAAAAAGAATTGGTTTTTATGGTAAAATTTTATTCAAATTTGCCCTTTAATTAGATATTTATCTGTAAATTCTGGCAATAGTTACTGAAAAAATTAAAATTGTTACTAAAAAATAAACGTTGACTAACCACTGTGTGGTTAAAGATGATCAATTGCCAACTTAAAAGCCTCTTCGTTCTTTTCGCAAATAAAAACTATTTAGTATTTTGTATTTTTGCAAAGACCAAAAAGCTTGATCAATATTGACAAAAGAGATAATATTTTTTTTTTTTTTATTTATTTCAATACATTTTTATTAAGATAACCTATTGTTGTTTTCATGTTATTTAGCAATGTAAAAGTTTTAGTTGATTATTCCTTACTAGGATGTTAATGCGGGATGTACTACCTATCTATAGTTTCTATCAATGTAGTTTTCAGTCCTGATAATTCCTAAAGAGGGAGGACAAACTTTGGCCGAATAAAAATCTGGTGTTTTAAATAAAACATTCCTGTGATCAAAATGATTTGAATTATTTAAAACAAATCATTATTAAAACTAGCTTAATAATTAATCAGTAATTAAACATTTTTGAGAGGATACAAAATAAAACAGAGATATAAAAATAATAATATTATGTTATAATATTGTCAGTCAGTTGATATTTGAAATCATTTTTAATTAATTATAAATCATCCATATTTCAAAAAGCTAAAATATTTTTAATATATATATCTGTAAACTCGATACTTGATTCTCAGAGCGCAAGCACTAACCCTGATGCATCAAAAGAAGCAAAAAGAGATTCGAACTGAAAGCTTCAGTGGTTAGCCTTGAGGAGAGAACAAAATTTTACAGCGGCTAGAATTGAATTTGATTTGTCTCATTGGTTATATTTATAATAATTTTTACTTAAATTACGAAAAAGTAAATTTCAAATTAATCTTTATTTTAATTAGAAATTTTTTGTTGAGAGTAATAGGCCAATGTTGTTTGTAAGTATCCAAAAAAAAAAAAATATATATATATTTTCTTATTGAATACAGTCAAAATTAGTTTATTATAATGAATATATTCTCAATGGACATTTAATATAAATTAAACAATTAAGTCATGTTTTCCATATCCTTACTTAAAAATCTTTTACCGATGATACCGAAATTTATAGCGGCTTAGGGGTGGTATTTTCAAAACTTATATTTATTCACAAATATAAAATTTATGTGATTTTGCAGAAATTAATTTATGTTTTTGATATTATTACTTATAAATTTAATGTATTTCTGATATTAAGCAAAAGATATTTCAACTTTTGAAATTAATATATATGCATATTTATTAATTAATTAATTTTTTTATTTATAATAAGATTTCAAAAGTCAAAAATAAATTTAGTCCCAATGATTGAGTACTATCTGTCTGCTCTCTTTAAGAACAATTTAAATGTCAATCTAATTGCCGCTACCTTTTTCTACAATTTTGTTATAATAAAATAAGAAATTTTAAGTCCAAAAGAACTAACGGAAAACTCAAAGAAATAGATTCAAATTATTTATTTTCTAGATCCATTTCCATTTCTAATGTTTGAGGCTCAGTTTCAGATGTTTTTCTGCCTCATCCACAAACTATTTTTAGAGTATTATTTGAAGATTGCAAAACAAAGTATCTCAAAACCAGGAGAGTAAAAAAATAACACATAAAAACAGAGTACTTTCACAGAGGGAGTAATATCACATAACTGTATAAAAAATACTAAACAAATATCTAACTCCTATGATGGTTCAATTTGCACTGACATCATAAAATATCATCTGTATTTTATGGACGGTCAGGGTTCGATTCCGATCGTGACAGATTTATTCTGGTATATCAATTGTGGATCGATCACTATAACCCAGGATTTGTCGAAAGATCATCTATAAAGTGGGTAACTTTAATTTGTGGAAAAAGCTGTTTTTTTTTTGTTTTTTTTAATCAAATTGTTTAATTAATCGTCCCCTCGCTTCGTACAGCAGAGACAAATTTTAAAGCATCAAATATCAAAATCTTAAGTTGCAACATATTTTTATAAAAATAGTCGATCACATACTTACACAAACATATATTTACCTTTCCCTTGCCCATGAGATTTAGTGCATGGTATTAGAAATGAATTTCCGCTTCCATCAAGGGATGTCTTATTGCCAAGTAGTTACTGGGATGATACGTGACTATTGTAACCGACCTTTGCCTCCACAATCCATCATTCATCCACTGATTAGGCCCATCCAATCAATGCACATTGCGTTACCAAAAGAGGTTTTCATCGATTTTTCTTGAGTGACGTTTGAATTACTGAAGTTTTGAGGTTTTGATCGCATGGCAGATACGTTCCCTTAATATATATTACACATGTTGAAGGTGAGCCTACACAGGATGGTATAAGATAGGGCGTTATAGATGATGAGTTAGTTACAATTATACAAATCCATAAATAGAAAGTGGACGCAAGGGTTAAATGAGGCGTCTCTCTTGGAAAGATTACAGAGAAATCTCTTGGCAACAGGGGGATGAAAAGTCGCCACCTATTTATCATCTGACAACTTGGGCCTCCTTCCATTCCTTCCTCTTCCTTACACCCCTCCATATTTCTATGTATATTTACCCTTCCGTTATTGCCTCTGTTTTAATATTGACCTATTCGTTTCTCTACTGGAATATACAAGCGATTGAGACAGTAGTATTTGTCTAGATGAGAAACAGTTAATTACCACGTTGAATTGATACTCGATATCATAGAGGGATCTGGTGTCGCCAGTGGGAGATAAGGAGAGGCGTTGGGACATTAGGTGGGCTAAGGGTTGGTCAGAGAGAGCCCTCTGTGTGGGCTGAATTAAACGCTCTGCTAATCGGACTGGGATATTTATAGCGGGCAGTTGGACAGCCTGCAAAAAGGGGACGACATACCATCCCTCCTCCCCCTCTCTCTCTCCCTCTCTCATCCTCTCTCTCTCTCAGTCTCTCTTACACGCATATCCCTCTCCAGCTGCTGTCGCATATTATACTCTATATTTCCTGTAGTTGTTTGTACATTTTGAAAACTTTTCTAATTACTCAAACGTGACAATATATTCAATTATATTCGAATAAAATGATATTCAATAAGTAAATATATTGTTATTTTTTTCGAAATATTTACAATTCATTTCTTATATGATTAATTATAAACTCATTTAATATGATTAATTATCTAGCAGTATTTTTATTTTAAACTTCAATTGAAATAATACAATCTTACACACGACAATAACTATTAAAGCTATAAACTTATTGATTCATATAATAAAAATATTAAGATAATAGAAAAGTAGTTAAATAATTACATAACTTGTAAATAAAAAATGAAAATAAAATTGATAATAATGATAAAATAATACATGCACTCAGAAAATAAATGTAGTTAGATAAATTAATTAAATAATTAAAAAATGAGTAAAAAACTAAAGTAAAGACAATTTATATCAAGTAAGTAAAATTAAAGAAAAATTTTAAAATTTTAAAAATTTATAGAAATTAAAGAAAAATTAAAATTCGTATTTCTTCATGCCTTCGCATTAATTTTGAAAAAATATTACATTGCTTAAAAAAATGATATTAAATTTTTATCAGAATCGTTTTTTATCAGATTAAACTTTTATTTTAAAATCAATGACGAAAAACCTAAGTCGCAATTTTAATAGTCGTAAACAACTAAAATTTATAATAAAACGTGTTTGTATGTTTTAATATATACAATTGATTTCAGTTTTTTTTTTTTAATGTTTCTTTCAGTTTATCTGATTTTTATGTTCCTAATCATACATTATAATTGTAAAAATTCATCTGCATAATCTATATCCGTGAGTTATCATATTATACCCAAGTCAATGGTTTCTATCCGATTGAAATTTTAGTCTAAAATTTATGAAGTATTAAATTTTTATCCTAATAATTTTGGTATACGATTGAAAGATTAATTATTTTTTTTTTTTATATTTAGTCATGATGAATGAAGTTTTCATAATTTGAAATTTTAGCAGAAACATTAATCGTGATTTTAATCGGATACATTTTACCAACCAACTAAAGTCCTACTGTAATGCAAGTGAAACCTGTCTATACAGCCGAAGACAGGAACACTGATTCGCCTCAACCCCTCTCTGTAGAGAATTACCCAGACAGCAGCGTTCCTAATCGCCCTAGGATATTTATGTTGTCAGCACCGGGCCGGGATGGGAGACAAAAAAAACAAAAACAAACTACAAATTGCGACCCCTAATTTTCGTTGGCTTTCCAACAGGCCATTTCCACCTCTCCTGTCATTCAGCCTCTTCAGCATTTAATTTATTGCCGGAGGTTATACTCCAGTTTTTGCTTCTGCCACACCCCACCCAGGTAGGTTTTCGTGGTCGTCCACGTTCCAGATTAGACAAGCTGATTAGGACATCCTGATGGGTAGCAGTTGTTCGTCATATTGTTCTGAGTTGTTGCTCCTCCACACCCCCTCCCACTACAAAAAAAAAAAAAAAAAAAAAAAATAGAAAACATGACATGCCAGACATTGTTATATATCAATCCTATATAAATATTACTTATACGTCTGTCTCAGCATATATATAAACTTTCAAATTTACAAGAGGTTATTTTCTATAATTTAAACAAAAAATATTATTGATTTGATATTTTTTTAAAAATAAACAAATAATATATGAAATTTTAAGACAACTATATTTCCAGAGGTTAGGGTCATTTTTTGAGTTTATTTTATATATCTGACAATAATATTCTTATTAATCGCAAATATTAAGTCTTAATATTATTATTTATAGTATTCTAAGGATTTTTATTTATTTATTTTTTGCATTTTTTTCTATGATTTTAAATTGCTTATTTACAACATACCTACTTTTATTTAACATATAAACGTGGGCGTTGTGACAACGTGTATCTCCCAGTACGAGAGTGGGAGATATTTAATTTGTCAACCATTTTCTCAAATATATTAAAATAATAAATATCAATAAAATTGCCCATTTATGAAGAAAAACCTTCTAGCTTACATAATTTTTGACAGTAATTTAGTTTTTAAAAAGGAATTTGTGGGTATAATATTAATTTTTATATTTCAGACATAAAAGCCCAGATAATAATATCTAGTAAATACTGAGATTGAGAAGAAAACAGTTTTATCGTTTTTTTTTTTGTTTTTTTAATTATTACAAGTACTTCAGTGAGTTGTATACATGAAATTTTTTTTAATAATATGGCAGGGGTGAAGAGGAAAGAGGATAGCTGAATTAGCTACAGTCACAAAGTTAAAAATGTTTATTGTTATATAGTTTTGTATTAAAAAATCATGCGTATAATGTGGTCCAAATGATTTTCGTCGATGATTCTGGTTGATATTTGTTAGTTAAAAATTAAGTCCACTATAAAAACAAATAACCAAAACAAAATTGTTTACAATAGATATATTAAAATATTTATATCCTAACTTTATGATATAATATTAAAAATGTTTCAATTCTAATAGATTTTAACGTTCAATTTATCTATTTTGAATGTAAACAGTTGAATGAAAATACATATTCTTTTCTAACATAATAAAAAATAAATAAATTTTATTAAAAAAAAAATTCTGAATCTTAATATTATTTAATTTACGCTGAAAAAATCTTATAACATTTTTAATTGTTACTTCTTTTTTTATGACTCCTTTTCTTGTCATTTCTAACATACAGAGTGAACGGGGCTATCTACAGGTTACCACCCTATTCTAACCATGGTTAGGGGTCAAGTTTTTATTTCGTGGGACCGCCACAGATATAAAAGTCGACCCCTCAGGCCGGAATCGAACCGGTCCCGCCACAAATACCTACACCTCAGCTCCTTTAGCTACAGACGGCCCTATTTAATACTGTTTAACGTTATCAGTGCCTAATTGAATAGAAAATTTCATTATGTTCCTTAGTTTTAGTTAGCTAGGGGATATGATTTCTAACGCTTTAATACACAATTTCTGAATAATTATTGTGCTATTATAAATTAATAATACATTATTGATGAATTATATTAAATAAATAAAATGTCTATCAGGTAGGTAATAATTCACATGGGTTCATAATAAGACATGGGTTTGAACATTTATTGTACTCTCTCCGCCATTGTAAAATCTTGAAGAATTTCTGATCTATAGATTACTTTTTCTCTCATGAAGTCGTATCTGCTACATTTGTATGTACTCGTCTCCAAAATCAACTTTACAGACACACATCATAAAGTAATACAAGAACTGAAATGTTTTAAATCCAATCAAACGTTTGACCAGTTCTACAAGAATAGTGACAGGATTTGTTGGTATTCCTCTTGGGATATATTCAATGTTTAAAAGAAGTTAAAATTACAATGGATCTAAACAACAACCGTGTTTATCATCTTGGAATTCTTGGGCGTTTGTGATTACATTACTTAGCTAATTGTGATTTTCATTGGAAATCTACTGTTGGCAAGAATATAAACTGAACAAAATTAAAATTTTAGAATCATTTTACAGGAGACTCTGTTAAGTATATTTTTATCTTCGTCTTAAATTTATAAAATTCATTAATATAATATTGGTTAATAATATTCCATGTTTTAAACATAATCCCTATATAGCAAATCGCAAGAACGTTTTCTTGCCTAAATTGTAATATCTAGAAATAATGAAGGAACAAGAAACTGTTTTAACTAAAGTTTAGTCTACTTTATAGTAATCTTTAGTCACGTTTCGTCAGAAAAGCTCAACTGCTTTATTGTATGAAACAATCTACTCCCAAATTCAATGCTAGTTCGATTTTGTGCTAAACTAAGCCGGAATTGTTACAAGACCTCATATTATTTCGTTCCTCTATTGGAAACTAACATATAAAGTGGAAACTATCATATAAAGTGGAAGAAATCTTGGCACGATTAAATAAGTTATTTCAACTTATTTGTGTTATATTTTGACCGCACCACATAACCATCTTCTCCTCGTATATGTATCATGTAAAGTGATTATCTTTGCCTATACACTTGTTTAATATCATAGGAAAGAAATAGGATGTTCAATTAAATTTTGAACTCATGTCCTATTATAACTATATCCAAAATGGTCTGAAAATCTTAGAAAAATCAGGGGATTAAATAAAAAAGGGTTTTGTACTTAGCCTGTATATATGAGTAACTAAATTAAAAACATGGGCTGTTCTACTTAGCAATATTTTTCAGAAGATCGGAAAAAACCGTATTTCAAAACTAATATGAATTTGTTTGAAAATTTCAGTTGCTACTATCAGTAAAAAGAAAAAATTTAAAAAGATTAGCAAATTAACAATACTTTTTTTTAAATATTTATTTATTGGTATTTACAACTGTACATTATAATACATTTAGTAAATCTGATCTAAGTTAAATTGGAGTGTTACAGGCGTG